>NC_134835.1:83327339-83633535 GCF_004210375.1 Tachypleus tridentatus | reverse complement strand
GGAAAAATAAAACGAAACCTAATAAAATGCAAGAGTTAAGTTAAAGACATTCTGCATCTCCATATTAATACCATATTAGATTTTTCTGCCAGAGTTCCAACTGTGGAACCTTTACATCGTATTAAAGATTAGAATAATCAAAATAAAGATTGATACAGTATATTATGTTATGCTATTACCAAACTGGGTGAACCAAAGAAAAAAGGAAATTAAAATCTTATGGAAAACTCACCATACAGTAACCTAAATTAAATACGTGAGTAATGTTATGACGTTGTTTTTATATCATTGTTCAATATTATTATTTTATTTGTTGACCTGAGCTGTGCTAATTAACCTTGAACAGACGAAACTGCAGCCCACAGCAGAGGGTATGGCTAATCATTAATCATTACGTCACAAACTCTCTTCTCAATTTTATATTCAGTAAAAAAGGGAAACAAAATCTTTAACACATGTATATAACATTTAAAACAGTTGAATCAGCAAAAATTGAACTGAATTTATGGATCAATAAAACATAGTGATAAATAAATTGAAACCAAAATTGAACCAAATGCCTAGAAATATATAGACTTTCGTTCGAATTATAATTGTGGAAAATTGCTTTGGTGTAATATATTACATTTCGTTCCTGTAAATATTAAATATTACAGATATCATTATTTCAAAATAACATCTACATAAAGTCATAAATTATTTAGAAAAAGTATTATACTCGTATATATACAGAGAGAAATATAATAAAATAATTATAGTAATTTTAAAAACAAAGATAACCTAATAGTAGAGGAAATCTTAATTCTAAGTGTTAATAGCTTTATGATATAAGGTTATTCAGTTGTGAAAATTAAAGTCGATCAGTGGATAACAGATGAAAGCTCGTAATAATTTTCCTTAAATCTTTTAAACTTACTACTAAAAACTTATATTAAGAAAAGCTTATACAGCACAATAATTTATCAAGCCTTAGTTGTGATTTTTCACAGAATAAGTGCGATCTGCAAAACTGTAATTAAAATTACTTATAAAAATTTGCTAAAGATGTATATACAGAAATGAAAACATATTTTAAAACCTTGCCTTCACTAACATACTTTTATCTTTAGAAGCTTTATCGCTTTCAGTAGTTCACGAGAGACAAGGTTTGTTATCTTAGTACCCAATGATTTCAAAGTTTTCTATATTTTCCTATTTCTGTATTTGACTTGTTTTAGATTAAATAAGCTAAAAAAGACATTTTTACACACCAGGAAAGAAACATTGCTTCTTATTATTCGACCTCTATCACATACATTCTACAAATATTTGTTATTGTTTCTACGAATTCTATTCCTGATACACCCGTAGTTTACAAAATCACTGAAACTTATTTGCAGATTAAGATAGATTTCGTTTTATCAGGAGATGAAATTATTCATTAAAAACTAATTATTTGTAATTAAACACAAAGCTATACAATGGGCTATCTGTGCTCTGCCTACCACGAATATCGAAACCCTGTTTCTAGCGTTGTAGTCCGTTGATTTGCCACTGTACCAGACGTGGCTATTTATTCAAGAAGAAAAACCTCATACAAATATCTTACCAATGATGTTATTTTTTGTGCGTACTAGAGGAGGACAATTTCTAGATGGAATTGAACAGCTACCAGTATTTTTTATTGTTACGCTCTTTAAAATTCAGTCTCTAAAACAAATGAAATCGTATTGAAAACAAAAAAATTCTTAGTATTACTTATCCTGCGATACAGTAGACAAAAATAAGGAAAATCTGGTTCATTGTTAAATATACAAAGAGCTATTAAAAGTGTCATAAACACTTCAAAGAAAAATCTACATTTTTCGGTGTCATATTAGTTCATTTAAGATCTCATTTTTGAAGTATATGACCTTTTGGAGGCAGTATAATTATTACGTTTTAACTACATTAGCATTGAAGTGTTGTTGTTTTTTTTATAAGATTGGAAATCTTATAAGTTTTGTGATTTGTATTATAAGAACTAATACCTTTTATTATTTGGCTATCAAATCCTTCTATCCTCTTTTATCTTGTGCGCGGTGACTTCAATCTATCTTAGTGTAATTACAAGCACTGGAGTCTAATTAAATCATTACTCTAAAGCATTGTAATAGAAACTGTGGTATTATTCATTTATTTGTATTCCCAAAGGTTAGATTTCGATTAACCGTCACATGGTTTCAAAGTATTCGTGGAGAGAAAGTTGTTCCTTTCTATTAATTAATTTTAACAGTTAACTAGTCGATTTGATAAATTTAACTTTCCGTAATATTATATGGCAAGCTGTAAACTTTAACCTGACTCCATATCTCTGTTCAGTCTGAAGATATTTTTGTTTCTTTCACTTAACTTCACATCTGATTCAATAAAGTTTTAAACATTTGGCTAGCAGCATCCAATACCCTTCACTTTCCGATTTAAAAACATTTTCACACAAAAAAAAACAGCACTATATTCTGCATTTAAACTTTAGGCCGAAGAGCGGGCGTAACCCTTTGTTAGGTTCTGTTATTTGTTTATGATCGAATTTTGAAAAAAAAATAAAATAAATCCGTACGTGAGACAAATAACCCAATATTACAAAAGTCACAGAAGTATTGTAAAATAAGAAACCAAATATCCTTATTTTAATAATAGGTTTTCGAGCAAATATTCTGGATAAGAGTATATAGATATTCGTTTTGTTCTGTTTTTAAAAAACTAAACTAAACTATGGGCATCGAAACCCGGTTTCTAGCATTGCAAGTCAGAAGACAATGTGCCACCAGGGGCATTTATTAAAGAAGAAAATATTATACAAATATCTTACTGACGACATTTGTTTTTTATTATACTAACTGAATGCTATTTATAGACGGAATTAAATAACTAGTAATACCAGTTATTGAAACACATCTATTTAAAAGCTAAATATCCACGTTCAAGGTGTATTTCGTAAACACCAAGATAGATACATGAAGACTTGGTTGATGTTCATTTATTACAGTTTAAAAGTCTTGTTAATTTGTGATAAGCAATTAATCCGAATTCTATCACTTAAAGTACAAATTGACCTTATGCCGCTTCAAGACTGACCATAACGTTGTAACGCCACCAAAGCAGAAAGAGTATGTTTGGTGAGAAGATTCGAACTCGATAACCGTAGGTTGCGAGTTAAGTTTTCCAAACACCTTTCAAAGTTGGCTAAGCTTACCTTATCATGAGAACATGCAGACTAGTAAGCGAGAAAGATTAAAGTCGGTCTGTATATTTTGTTACTCTTTCTCCTTGGAATTTTCTTGTAAATTGGAACATTTTTGTCATTTTCCAAATTGATACAATGGAATATTACTTAAAACACTTATCTTGTGTGTCTTCTAAAAATAAACAAAGGTAAAACTATTTGTTTTTTGAAATTAGCGCAAAGCTACACGATGGCTACCTGCACTAACCGTCCCTAATTTAGAGGTAAGGCACATAGTCATCACTACCCACCACCAACCAACTATTGTAACAGAATGTTTACCAATGAATAGTGGGATTGACCAGCACATTACAATGATGCCCCCACGGCTGAAGGGCCAAGGATGTTTGATGGGACAGAGATTCGAACATACGACCCTCAGATTGCGAATCAAGCACCCTAACCACTTGGTCTACTAAGATTTATACTTTTTTTTTAACTTCTGGTAATCTACTTAAACAAGTAAAATATATCGTAAATCAATAATTCACGTAAAGTACTTGAAGTTTTTAATTTTGTATTATTTGGTATTCTTCTCAAGCAAGATGAGAAACATAGTTCAAGAATTTGCACACAAAAAAAATTTAACACTTTGCAATTTACTTTAAACAAACAGAATGATAGGTAATTCAAGAAGTTGAAAAAAAAGCCAATGAACGTTCACATAAAAATAACGTTTTATAAACGTATCTGCACAGAATTTAAAATTTTGTTCTTTCTAAATCTCATCACACAAAACTGAAAAAAGTGATATATTTTCCACGTCTATCAATTTATCTCTAGAGCAGAGTTTCTGGATAATACTGTACGTGACAAAATTTTCAATGGAAGTGTGTAAAACTGTATTTTCTGAAGCGTTTTCTGGTAAATACAATTTTTCTAGGAATTATTTCATTTCATTTCTATGGTGGAAGGAAGGTGACGCATTAATCTTTCGAAACTCAACTTTAACGCATTAAAATATTCGATGTTAAAGGTTTTTGTCAGTTTTGAATGTCTGTAGTCAAAATATAAATATTTATTATGAACATAAATAGAGAATACTGATTACCAAAGTAGTATGCTTGGAACCATCAGTGCGGTGAGAAAAAATGCTATGTTTAGTATGTAGTAGATAACTTTTATTACATTTCGTACGTAGCTAAAAGCTGGTACATAAACACATTTTGAAAACTGATAAATTCTTGAATTTGTAAGCGCATTATTTCATGAAGCATATTTAAGCCGGTCCTGCATGGCCAGATGGTTAAGACACTCGACTCGTAATCTGAGAGTTGCGGGTTCGAATCCCCATCACACCAACTATGCTCGCCCTTTCATCCGTTGGAGAATTATAATGTGACGGTCAATCCCACTATTAGCTGTTAAAAGAATTGCCCTAGAGTTGGCGGTGGGTAGTGATGACTAGCTGCCTTCCCTATAGTCTTACACTGCTAAATTAGGGACGAGCAAGCGCAGATAGCCCTTTAGTAGCTTTGAGTGAAATTCAAAACAAACAAACCAAACCATATTTAAGCCTATTTCACATCATAAGACAGTTCTAGTTTGAACTTCACTTTTAAACTTTACTAGCCATTTCCATGCACGAATTTCAAAAACGAGACTCTTTTAAAAAACATATTACGCATAATTATAATTACAAAATCCTTCACTTTATATTACACCCTGCCAATGAACGACAAAAACCTTTCACTTTAAACATATGAGCAGTATTGGCCAATTTAGATAACGAATCTTGCTCAAAACTGTAAGTTAAGGTGCAACATATTCACACTTAACAGAATCATATTTAAAACTGTTAAATTAACCTAAACACATGTTTAGATTTAACAGAATATTCTTAAAAACTATATATATATGGCAATCTAGAAAATATCAATATTTAACACAAGCTCGTTAAAAACTACAAGTTAAGTTAAACACGTGTTTATATTTAAAAGGGTCTTGTTAAAAAAAGGACGTTTACATTTAACGGAGTATTATATCCACGTTTCACGCTTCTCATAAACAAATCTGTTTCAAAGTGTAACAAAACAGCAATATTTGTTTACAGAATACAATTAATAGCTGTAACGCAGGTACGTAAAAATCAGTGTAAATTGACCAGTATATAAGATAATAAAGAATAATTCGTGTGAAAAGTAGAACAAAAATAACACGAAAATTATCTACATAAGATTATCACAGAAAAGTACAATAATAATGTTTTAATTTTAGAAAGCCAAGTAGAATAAATAATACTTAACCACAGCTAGCTATGCTAATATAGAAAGTCTTAATGTTACGAAAAGGCCATAGCTACGAAAATTGGGGAATTAATTATACTTATTCTATTTAAATCGTAAAGTAACTCAGTTTTGTAGTTTTTTCTTTGTTTCTATACTTTTTGTAGCATTAAAACTTTCTATATTACTATAGTTAGCTAGGTTAGGTATATATATCGACCCTACATGTCTTTATACATTAAAGGAAAATTATTATACTTGTTTGTTTTCTTTTTATTGTCTATTTTTTTATGCGCCAGTAATATCAGTCGTAGAGCTTGTGTATACCTGATTCGACTTTATTACTCATCAGGACCTCTACCAATATATCCTCAAATCTAATTATCTGACCAAAGTAGCACATCGTCCGTTTTTTATATATATATATACTAGTATCCTTTTCGGTTCAAGAAAGAAAACATTGAGATCCCAGACGGAAGAGTTCCGTGAAATAATTAAAGCTATAAGTTTCGTCCAATTTGTTATACGCTTGGCTTGAAAAGTCACATACTTAAGTTTCGTCCAATTTGTTATACGCTTGGCTTGAAAAGTCACATACTTGTATGAAAATTTGTTGAAAAAGTTAAGTTATGATTCACATCAAAAACACATATATAGCAATTTATGTAGCTTTATAAATGCAACAAGTTTTAGTTCTGCTCAGCCAATACTGTGAAATAGTCATTGTTAATATTCAGATATTTTAAAGATGGCTTTAAACAGGTGATTTTCATGGCCGCCATTTTGTTTCCTCACGATCCCTACAACTAAATACTATTGTATATTTAATAATATAAAAGTCACGTGAAACTATAAAAAAAGTGTCTCATGGTAACTGTAGTGCAAAAGTTTTGGGTATTATTTATTTCATTACATTTCAAATCATGGCAAATTGTTATTATTACTTAACTCTACACCATTTTACGCATATATTAATATTCCAAAACACAGGCTGGATTAAAAGTTAAATCTGGTATTTGAGCTTCGTTTTAAGCCAGCAAAATGGCGGCATTGTAGGCATATTGAGTTTAACATAATAATATTTTGTTGCTAGCAAAGCTAATAGGAAATGATGAAAGTTTTTTTTAAACACCAATATCAAATTATGACATTTCAATTGTGTCGTCTAACCTGATATCCTTGACGGTATTCCAATTATTAGAATGAGCCACTTAGAAAGAAGAAGGAAAAGCGTGGCAGGTATTTCAGTTTAAGATCTACTGGCCTCTAGCCGGGACTATGGGTCATAATCAACCAGGGGCGCTCAGAAAATTAACTTTCTCTTCACCCCACTCATTATCGGATATTAGGTTAATATACGTGAAAAAGAAATCATGCATAATTACATATAAAAATGCCCAAGCACATTACTGACACCTGCATTAACAAACAAATTGTGTTTACAGACAGCAAGCAAGAGGCGAAGAAAAGACCGACAACAGGCACCATCCGGCAACTATCACGAAATGAATGGTCGATATAGGGCTTAGGGTCCTCCAAGGCGTCGTGGGATCTATAGATCTTATGCTATGAATTTGGTGTGAGATAAACGGGAGAACCCTGAGAGCCAAAGCTATGTATCTGAGATGAAAATTAAGAGCATAGTTGATTAAGACACTTTCATTACAAATTGGTTGATGATGTATATAATACAAATATAGTAAGGTGCGCCAAGTGTTGGGTGTTTCAGGTAAGGTTGAAAACTCTTTTGTTAACGTGTTTCTTGTGCTTGCTGTATGATAATATCTTTCCTAAGTATAGGTAATGTCCGTAGTGAATCTAAGTAGCTTGATCGGGGTACATCTTGGTAAACGATATGGTATACGAAGTACTCGATATTATAGTGTTTCTAATTTTTGCATGAGGTCATTGGACATGTTGCACGTGATCATGCATCGATATTCAATAAGTGGTCTAATTTAAGTTTTATAAATAGTTGTAATTGTACTGGCCGAGTATCCTTTGTGGGTGCCTCTAATGCGTTTAAGAAAAGTAATACGTTGGTTGACAGATTTGCAAATTTGTTGAAGTGATCGGTCCAGTATAGAGACAGATTTAAAGCGATTCCGAGAAATCTTACAGATTTAGTGAATTTTAATATTAGTGTCTAGTAGGGGTAGTTTTGTTTGGGTTGGTTTCCTCTTTTTCCTTTTACAACTTCGGTAAAATATAATTGCCTGTGTTTCGTTAGGGTTTAAAGCTACACGCCACCGATTACAACATTCGGTTATATGACTGAGCGAAATTTAAACTCTACTAGCTGTAGCCACTGTAAGGTGTCTCTAAATATATATATATATCTATATACAAGCTAACGCACCCATTCAACGCACGGGGAAAACAAGGCCCTCGAGATGACATAGGTGGGTCAATTATGAACAAAAAACCCATACATTATTCCCCAATGGAGGCTGTAAGAGTAAATGACAGGATTTGTAACACTCTAGTGGTTGACCAGTCATAGTGTGCACACACAAACACTTTCGTCAGTCATATCGTATCTGTAATAACTTGTTATAAGATGTAACGAAATTCAGAAAAATAATAATATAAATAAAATGAAGATAAATAGTCAACCTAATAGATTTTTACGTAATATATTCTGGAAAGTACATTGATTTGTTAGAACAGACAGGAATTTTATCATGTTGTACGTGATACACCAGAGGCATTTAGTGTAAAATATATAATCCACCAAGTTCCTGTTTTGCATTACACCCTCGCTAAGTTTTCAATATGAAACCAAATATTGTAGATGTTCGGCTAGTTATTCACCGGAGTTGGAAATGTATATGAAACTACCAACTGGATCTTTGGTTTGAAGAACACTCGACGTTCACGTTGCTGGGCCATGCAATATCACTGCACATGCGCAACATTAACTGTCAGTGCATGAATTCAGTGTGTGACACGATACTATAAAATAAATCACAAGAATATAACATCAGAGAATATGGTAGTTCGTGGCGAGATTTTAAGATAAGGTCATGTAACAACCATATTTACATTAAAACTAATACATTAAATAGTTTCACGTAGTTCTTGAAGCCCTTGCAGAAGAATATATCGCAGAGAATGGTAGTCCAAAGATAGGTAAAAAAAGCAGAGCTTTCGTATCAATTAGGTATTCTTATAATTAGGTTCTCAGTGAGAGATTCGAGAAAAAACTGGATGGCTTTTCATAGCTGTACTTCAGTTGGAACCTTCAGATGAGATGGTGAAAAAGAATTAGCAACGAAAATAGGTTAAGAGGAACACGGCAAGTTTGGTTACGTGACTTTACGGTGTGAAGAGGAACATTACAAAACCAACTTCGTGACTTTACGGATAAATAATTGTAAAATGAGCATGATGTGCTTCACGAACGATTACTTTTGTTTTTTATCATAGAAACTTGAGAAGTGTAATAACTCAGCAGAACAAGACCAGTTGGAGAAACAAAGAAAACAACTTTTATGAATGACTACTTTGGCGTTGAAGATGTCGATAGGAAGGGTCTGATAAGCAATGGGAAATGTGGCATAAAAAATAATTAAACTGCTATAATGTAAAACTGACCAAGTCAATAAAACAAACATGTTGACCGACTAAATACACGTCAGTGTAAGAAAAAAGTATTACGATTATTATTTGAAATAATGTCGGCTGAAAACGATTATTAAGATTTGTTAGTCCTTGTTTGTGGGCTCGGAATGGCCAGGTGGTTAAGGCACTCGACTCATAATCTGAGGGTCGCGGGTTCGAATCCCGTCACACCAAACACGTGGTGGAAGCGATGTTACAGTCAATCCCACTTTTCGTTGGTAAAAAAGTAGCCTAATAGTTGGCATTGGGTGGTGATCACTAGCTGCCTTCCCTCTAGTCTTACACTGCCTCATGTAGCTTTGCGCGAAATTCAAAACAAACCAAACCAAACCTTGTTTGTGAATAGGTAACTTCAGTGACGTAATAACCTTTGCTTTGATACAGTTACAATACTTCTATCTATATTGTAGCTCTATTATATATTCAGGCCCTCTGACCTGTCATGGCCAGTTCGGGTCGTCGGTTCGATTGTGTTAGTTATTAAGCACAAAGCTACACAAGGGCTATCTGTACTTTGCCCACTACGGTTACAGGAGTATAAATCCAAAGACATATTACTGTGCCACTGGAAGTGCGGCGCCGAATTGAATAGCCATCCCATATAAAATCATTCGGCCTTTCAGTCGTGAGAGCGTTATAATATTATATTGAATCCCACTATTCTTGGTAAAAAGAATAGACCAAGAGCAGATGGCTATGACTAGCTGCCTTCCCTTTAGTCATTCACTGATAAATTAGAGAACGCTAGCGAACTTCAAACCAATCAGTCCCTCTATTGCATTTAGAATACGGATGTTTCCTCAGTGGTATTACTTACAAATAGTAAGAATTCTTCATGTTTTTAACATAGAATACAGTAAATGCACCAACTGAAAGCAAAACATTTCCTGTCCATTGAACCGACCTTGGCCTCGCTGTCGCATTATCCACAATATTTACTCGAATGTGTTTTTGAGAGATCATTCATGTCAACATGTTGTGTTATTCTCAGGACTATTATTTGTGTCCTTAGATGGAGTCTGGATTTTATTAGCCTGCTTTCTAATTAATCCATCGGCAATTTGTCTTTCTAGCGCATAAACAAATATTGTTCTATTACTACTAGTTGACTTAAGTACACATCTTTCTTCCTACTTCAATGCAATATATGTCCTTATTGTTGTTTTTCTTTTCGTGTGGCTCTGTGGTACGTATGAAGACTTATAACACCAGAAATCGGGTTTCGATACGCGTAGTTTGTTAACATAGCAAAGATAGCTCATTGTGTAGCTTTGTGCTTAGTAACAATATTGACAAGCAAGCAAACAAAGAAACACAAAATAATCATGCCAATGTATACCAAATAAAAATAAAGTTTTATTTTTATCATCTAAGAGTGATTTTGTTTTTGTTTTGTTGTGAGAAACTTGGTATTAACCAATTATTATAAAAATGTGTGAAACAAATCTGACATGTTTTTGTTTAAATCTACCATTGGAATGAGTCTGTATAACAACAATAAGATAAACAGGAACTCGTCAAAAACCTAATACCACTGTGGGTGAAATTACAAAGTTATCATACTTTATTTTGCATGGTTTGAATTTCACGCAAAGTTACACGAGGGCGACTCCGCTAGCCGTTCCTAATTTAGCAATGTAAGACTATAGAGGGAAGGCAGCGAGTCATCACCACCCACCGCCAACTCTTGGCCTACTCTTTTACTAACAAATAGTGGGATTGACCGTTACATTATAACGCCCCCACAACTGAAAGGGCGGGCATGTTTGGCGTGACAGGGGATTCGAGCCCGTGACCCTCAAATTACGAGTCGAGTGCCTTAACCACTTGGTCATGCCGGACCCATTTTGTTTGGATCTGTTATTCTTATAAATATTACATATTTTTCACAAAATGTATTTTTAATCGAAAACATTTTGTGTGACATAATCTGAACTTAATAGCTTTATTTTCTAGCTCTTTTACTAAAGTGCTGTGATTGTGCAGAGAAACATAATGGACTGTTTTAGTGCATTAAAGTGATAGAATTAATAAAGTAAGGAATATATGGTAGTAAATTACAGGTTATCATTAAAGTGTTTGTTATTTAAAATTAAAAAAATGAACATCTAATCGCAGCTAGTTCCCTTTGCTAATTATAGGCGCCAATGTTTTAAACATTTTTTGGAAATGTAATGTTCAGTGTGAGTTAAAGGGAGATAGAGCATTTTCGTGATTTTGGGTTTTATAACTCAAAAATGTGATCGTATTTGTACCAAGTTTCAAGGGCACATTAAGGCAGAGAATCCTTATCACACTATAAAAATTATTCGAATGGTTGATCATTTTGAATCTGAGAAGGATTTTCTACGTTTTCAAAGGTGAAATTTGACGCTATCCAATACCAATGCATACAATCACACATACAGACCCAGCTGCCATACTCTCGACCTGGCCCGGCATGGCTAAGCATGTTAAGGCGTGCGACTCGTAATCCGAGGGTCGCGGGTTCGCATCCTAGTCGCGCCAAACATGCTCGCCCTTTCAGCCGTGGGGGCGTTATAATGTGACGGTCAATCCCGCTATTCGTTGGTAACAAGAGTAGCCCAAGAGTTGGGGGTGGGTGGTGATGACTAGCTGTCTTCCCTCTAGTCTTACACTGCTAAATTAGGGACGGCTAGCACAGATAGCCCTCGAGTAGCTTTGTGCGAAATTCATAAACAAACAAAACAAACTATCAGTCTTAATTTTCAATCACCAGTCTCACAAAAAGAAGTTGAAAAAATAAAGAAATAGTAATAGAAATTAGGAAAGCGAAATGTGGGTGTTCTTCAAGAGGTAAGTTATTTAACTTACTTACCCTCAATGGTAGTACCTTATTTTTTTATTCTAAAAATTCTAACATTATGAATTGAACATGAGACATGGAGATCTGATTAGCTAATAGATTTTAAGTAGACAGTTCAAGTTCTTCACGAGATAAAAAGAATTTCATCAAACTTTGTAATACACGAGTCCATATTCATGAAAATATAGGTAACTCAAAACTAATATTTATTAGTATAACAGAGTAAAAAAGAACATATTTACAAGTCCAAGTGTCCACGTAAAGCAATACTTTATTCTTAATGGTACACAATACAATATATTGATATTGTAACTGTTAGATATCCAATCTAACTACGTTTCGTTTCAATAATAATCTAATTCATTTCAATAACAATCTACTTTTCGTTTCATATAACCTTTAAACAGTTAACAGGTATTGAAATTTACCCTATGACCAAGTATAACTATTAAACAAACGTGGACAAATATTTGTAAGAAAAGTGACTAAAGTTTAACAAAAATATCTCACTTCTATTAACGCTGAAAGAGACGTTTACCATTAGCTGACCTTAAGTAGTTTACGTGTTTTTTGTATGATGTTCTAACGAAAGTGAACAATATTTTCTTAAAGAAAGCTGATTGTATGACGTAACAGATGATAAATTAGTGTACTTTTCTATATTAAATACTAAAAAGGTATAAATTTGTATTTCGTAACAACTTTTGTAAACCTTCCATCCGGTAAGCGTCAGGTCAACCGGACTATAGAAACAAATAAGAAATTGATTTTTGTTTTAACTTATGGGATTTGTAAACGTCGTGTTCTCCGTTAGAGAACAAAGACAAAGGTGGGTTGTCTTTGTCACATATGGATTTGCTCGCTGATACTCAATGTCATAATCAGTTCTCTTTTTTGTTCGCTAGTTCGTCTATTTTCATTCCTGGTTCTATATATAAAGTTAAACGCATACACTAGCAAAAGGTATATCTGAAAACAGGTTTTTCAGTACTCTCAGTGGGTTGCCTGTGTTGTGTCCACTGCAGCTTTGTGTTTAACCACAAACAGGACAAAACAAAAAAACTATATTTAACATTAATCTATATCAAAGATGTATTACGTACAAAGTTCTTGTACAGTTCAACTGTATATATTTATTATTTGGCTACAATGGGAAAGAAGCCTTTCACACTTTTTGAACAAAGAGTGTTCCTGGTGAGTAAACTTACAGAACTTCTTTAAGACTTTTTTTCTTTAGCCGAAGTCTTTTCTGAAGATTTTACTTTTGCACACTAACAGAGATTAAAGACACAAATAAATATTATTGTCATTAATCTGTGTGTCTCAACCTTCAATTAAAGTGACTTTAACTGCCACTAAACGTCTCTTGTAACTTCCCACAAAAACTAAAATGTGTTATTAACCAGTGAGGTTTCAAACTATGCTTCATTTGAAGGGTAAAATTTCGACGTGTGAATACTAATCAACACAGTATAATACTTTAAGGTATGAATACTAATTAACATTGACTAATACTTTAAGCATTTAAATTAAATTTCATAATTTTAACTTCTTTTTTTTCTGATTAATACTTTACGTGAAAAGACTTCTCTACCAAAAGCTAACCTTTCCGTTTTTCACTAGAATAGTGTATTATGGAAAGCTACTTGGGCCTGGCACGTTTAGATGGTTAGGGCGCTTAACTTATAATGATAAATATCTAGCATTTCAAATCTCCATCCTACTAAAAATGCGCGACCTTTCGGCTGTTGGAGCGTCATAATATTATGGTTCATCCCACTATTTATTGATAGAAGAGTATCCCAAAACTTAGTAATGAGTGGTTTTCATTAGTTTCTTTCCCTCTGGTCTTTCACTGCTAAATTAGAGACAGAGAGATCAGATAGCTTTCATGTAGCTTTGTTCAAAATTCAAAACAAAGGTAGTGTTTTTAAAGTCGTTTTGTTTCTCTTTTGAGGACAAAATCCCATCTTTAAACATTTGTTTTGTTATTCTCACGAAGTGGTAAATTAAGACACGTGCTTAAAACATTTTCTGTTTAATGATGCAAGTCAAAGTTGAGTATTTTGGGAAAAACGGAAGACATCTAGCAAGTGTCCTCAAAACACAAAAATATCATTTCGCTTACATTGGAAGCATCAAACACTATTAATAACAGACGTAGGTACATATTTAATTGCATTACTATAAATGAAGGTTTCATTGACATAAAGTTGAGGATGGTATTTCCTGGCACTGATTAAAATCAATTTCCAACAGTTAATTAAATAACATTCTCCATGCACTTGTATAAATAATTCAACAATTAATTAAATAAATTTCTTTCCATAATTCATAATGAGTATTAATTGCAATATTTTTATCTTGACAAAAAATTCTGTATGTAAGAAAAGATCACACATCTATAATAACTAGTATGTTCACATAATAAATATTTAGCATTTCACGAGTGCTCAGGTGGGTTAAGGCGTTTGACTCGTAACCTGAGGGTCGAGGGTTCGAATCCCATCACAACAAACATACTTGCCCTTTCAGCCGCGGAGGCATTATAATGTGACGATCAATTGCAATAGTAGTCAGTAAAAGAGTAGCCCAAGAGTTGGCGGTAGGTGGTGATGACTAGCTGCCTTCCTTCTAGTCTTACACTGCTAAATTAAAGACGGCTCGCCCTCGTGTAGCTTTGCGCGAAATTCAGAAACAAATAAACAAACATCAAGAGTGCTTTATAACATCACCTCACGTCTCTTGAAAACAATAAAGAAAATTTCTGAAATACGACAGTTGTTTTAATTTACATCTCTTTCACAATGATCACAACTTTTAGTCATTGAAAAATACTTTCTTTGGTGTTCGGATATTTTGTTTCAATATTTATTCATTCGACTGTAATTCATTCCTAAAGGTCAAGATATTTACAATACAAAACAACTGTGAAATGCTGTTTTCGAACCATAATCCCGCTTTATGAGACGCCAAAGATTTTCCTCCATTACCATTTAGCTATTTTAATGGGCACAAGCTTACAGGCCGGATGTGTACCCAAGTAATTAGCGTACAAAACTGTGAATCCGAGGATTTATGGTTTGTTTACCGTTGATGCGAAATTGTGCTCCACAATTTTGAGACCCTGAATGTGTTATAAAAGTACCGATTAGATTTCACTATTCGATCAGAGGTGCGTGAGAGTTGGCGATGGGTGTTTTCATTCTATTTTGTCAGTTTAATATTAGGGACGAATATCCGAAACATATAAGTTTTCGTCCCAGTTGGTTTTGTTTCTACGCAGTATCTTCGCCTAATAGTGATATTTATTCACACTAATCCTATTTAGTGATGCCTAAAGGGAATTGTTTCGACCATTTTCCAACAGATATTTATGTTATTGTCCTTACTTTCATGCTGTAAACATAACGCACAATTTTCCAGTATATAAACAGAACTTCTTTGTTGCTCGCATCAACACAAGAAAAATTTTATTACAAAGTATAATTTGTCATTTACTAATTTTCATCGCCGTTTTTTTTTAGAAGAAAAACATTTTTGTTTATCTAAGTTATTGATAACTAATTGTAAGACGAGATGGCTTTCTAACAATCTAAACACTGCCTAATCATAATATATTGGATCAACGTTAAAAGTCATAGTACAAAAGAAAAATACAATAACGTAAGTGCTACATTAGATGGAAAGAGTTTTCGTAACTTTCTTATTTAGCCTAGCCTAACCTAACAGCAAACATACTAACGTTTTTGTAGAGTTACATATGACGCATGGTTGTCTGTAATTAATATTTTTTAATGCATTATTTTTGAAAACGCTTCAACTTTCATTTATACAGTTAGAGAATTTAAAATAGCATACTAATGATCAAACCTCCTTACAAACAGTTGATGGGATACCTCTAAATCCACTAATGGATTATATCCGTTTTTATATCTCTAAATCCAATTATTTGATATGCTCATTTCTATATTTCTAAATCCACTCATGAGTTATGCTTCCTTTTATATCTCTAAATCGAATTATTTGATATGCTCATTTCTATATTTCTAAATCCACTCATGAGTTATGCTTGTTTTTATATCTTTAAATCCCCCCTCCTTCCACCTGCGTCTCGGCAATAAGTCTGAAAGTTTATAACGCTAAAAACATAGTTTTGATACTCATGGTGGGCACAGTACAGATATATTGTATAGCTTTGTACTCAACAACGAACAAACAATATCTTTAAATCACTCATAGATTCTCTCTGTTTCTGTATCTCTAAATCTACTCCTAGACTCTATTTGATTCTACATTTCTAAATCCGTTCGTGGTTTCTACTTGTTTCTATACCTCTTTGAGGAATGAGATATTTTATTTTGGCGACAACGATTTACTTGGTAAAGATTTACTCATGACGAAGTTATGAATTATGTACCTAAATACTGCCACCTCCCGTGATAAGTCTGCGACTTATATCACTATAAACAGGGTTTCTATACCCTTGTGGGGAGAGTATAGATAACACTTTATGTTAATAAAACACAGACAACAACCTAAATGCTAAGTCGACTGAATGCACTATATCTAGAATTTAGTTTTTGTTTTTTCCAAAAACGTTATGATCATCCGAAATTATAAAGATTACAATTCAGAAACGGACTCGAGCAGCCTCATAATTTAAAGGTAGAATTACGTGCAAGAAATGTGTAATATAGCGATGGTTATCCGTTTATCATCAACCACTGAAGCGATCTGTTTAATGACAATGCATATAATGTAATGGCTGGATTCAGTAACATTTTGTATACAATTTTCAGAGTAAAAGGTGTAGAAGTTCCCTCCTGCTAATTCCTGTTACTGTTGCCGTCTGGTTCTAAAACATAAACATTAATGGTATATAAAGTAAGATGTGTGTACAAACAATTCATAAGTTAAATTAGTCACAATATAAAGAAATTATTTTGTATACTGATTACATAATTACTGATTGCAATTATTTAGGGTTTTCATCATATCTAGAAAGCAAACCATATTTATACCTGTTTGATGAAAAATATATCAGCTAGAATATGTAAATCTGTATTGAGATTATTATCTACTGTTATCGCCCTCTATTGGCACATTTGTTTTAAATATAGAAACATAATTTAATTAAGAATTTAATTAACTTTTCCTTGTGTAATATCATATTCAAATTAAAGTACATATATCTAATTTGAAATGTTTGCATTAAACTAATTGTGTTATCCTAACTTTGTTTTCCACGTCGTAATAATTTTCAACTAACGTATGTAATTTATTTGTATTCTTACGTATTTCAGTTAGAAAAGAAAACTGTCTGACATGATTTTCCCACACAGTATAAAACATGCAACATCGTTCCGTTTTAATTAGACCAACATCACCTGAAACCACACGATATTGTTTCCAGAAACTCATAAGTGTACATTACAGTTGTTTATAAATTAGCAAATAACATTCATTTTCAAGGTGATTTAACACACCATGGGCAATGTAAGGTTTCCTCTGTTTATATATTTTCATTTACTCGCTGTGGTGTTATTTATGGTTGTTCAGTGTAAATTACAGTAAAGAACTACAAAGCTGTTTACGATGTTTCCATTCATATACAACTAACAATTTCAAATTCTATGCTCATCAACTCAACCATCTCTTAAAGCAGATTACTAGCAAAGCCTCGATTTTGTTCCATTGGTTGTTTAATGTAAGAATGAAAATAGTACAATAAACGAGAGAAACCTATTTATTTTCTTGAACACGAATGCAGAATTATTGTATGGAAGTTATAAATATGCTTTGAAATGCGATGTTGATAGTAAAAATAAAACTTCCTTCTTCGCGCTTAGCATTGCAACGTTATCACGTATAACGAAAACGAATCGATGATGCAACTTACGACCTCTTTGAAAAAAATCTTTAATTGTATTTATAAATCTTTTATAAAAGTATTGATATTTCATTTATTCAGAATTTTCAGCAATGCAGAAAATCCCATAGACATAATTCAAAATGGAATAGCACATAACAGCACGAACTACAGAAACGTTACATTTTGTCCACGAAGATATACTGGATTTTATTAGTAAATGTTGCAACTGTAGCCTATAATTATTACTTTATTAAAATTCCTTGTTAAGAAATAGAAAATGTCGAGAGCGTTGTATGGAAAGGTTATTAAATAAGCAAATCAGTAAATCATATGACATGGCCGATATAAAATCGCAGTGGAATGACATTATTTGGCGTTTGGTAGGTAATGTGATTTTACCGAATACTGATAACTTTTGGGATAAATTTTAACAGCCCTTTCCAACGCAAAATATTCATATCCTCAAATTGTAAAGACGTACTCATATAATAGATTTAGAATTTCCTATGTATTTAAAAGTAGTGAAGAAAAAAGAAATATGCATCAGTCTGAGGCATCAGGATCATCTGGAAAGAAGCTCGCAATAAATCGTACTCAAACAGTCATAAGCAAAATGCTTAGTTTTATTATAGGTAAGAACCTACACACAAAAAAGTCATTCATGTGTCCCAGGCAACAGGACCAAATATAATCAATGATAATTTACATCTGGAAAAGCGACACAGTTAATATGTGCAAAGACTGTTTCTATAATGCATCATTTCAACCGTCAAAGAGCTCAAGCAGCAAGAATATGAAACTGGTATTCATGCTATTCTATATAAAGAGATACTTATCAAGTCGACAGAGGTAGTACCAATGGATTTCTCTGCAATTAGACAGTTGAAAAATGGCGCAAGGAAACCAATGTCCTTTTAAAATGATTTTAGAGTTTTCCCGTATCGTTAAAGACAATTTTGTAAAGTCTGGTCATGTTCTATCTATGTAACTACATTATTTATGTATAATGCATGACAATAATCAAATATACGCCTAGATTAAGGCAAGGCCCCCTCTAAGCGCAAACAAAATTTACCAGTTTAAAAAAAACCTTCCAAATAAATCATATAGCCTAAATCATCCCTTTAAATAAGCCTTTCTGTCATTTAATGTAATTATTTTACGAATTTGTGTTATAAAATTTAATATTATGTGTCTTGGCTTGTTTTACCCCTTTATGCGGTGTCCCCCGCTAGTCCAGCGGTAAGTCTACGGATTTACAACTCTAATATCCAGGGTTCGATTTCCCTCGGTGGACTCAGCAGAAAGCCTAATGTGACTTTCCTATAAGAAAAAACACAAAAACACCTTTACTCAGTACGTAAATAAAGGTTGGCTTCCTAGAGACTCCAACTGTTTAGTGTACAAAGCACTGAATATCACAGTCGTCTAATATTGGTAATTCTTTTACACCCTGTACTTAAGCTTTTGGAAGGAACAAAAGACATTTGGATGAATGCTAACTTCAAGGAGTAATGATAGCATCCTTTACAGTAGATTTATATTGTTTTTATGTAAAATACAGCAAAAACAAATCGACTTTTCAATACCACTAAGACCCTCACAGTATCTTATTAGCACTGTACAAAAGGTTTAGGTATAATATACCAGGCCGATTTTGTTGTAATCTGGCAAGAGAATGAAAACAAAAATCACAAACGAGCCGTTTCGAGTGGATCTTCTTTTCCTTGTAAATCTAAATTAATTTTTGTGCATTTTTATGTATGTACAGCTTTAACAGTTAATAGTAAAGGTTTTAAAGCGTTGTTTAAAATGAATGATTGCTGTTTAAGGTTTTCCCAGACTTTCTATTAGGTTTTTTGTGGACTTTCTTGCAATCCCTATTATGAACTATTATCGTGATTCATGATATTAAAAAGCGGCATATGTCAACGTTTACATAAATCCGAATAAGTCTTTATTTATATCAAAAAGCAAAGAAATACATCTCCAGCAGAGACACCCTTCTCATCAATGTAGATTAACAACAGTGACTTTCATGGTGCAGTTAATAAGCGTTTTAGATAACCAAAACATAGTTGAAATCGGAATGACCGGAGCAAACTGTTCATAAAATGAGATTTTTATTGTGCAATATTTACGTTAATACATTAAGTCTTATAACCTATTTTCGTATCTTAAAATGCAAATTTAACAAAGTAGAATCGTACACGCTTTCATTTGTTCCCATAGAAATAATACACAATAATAGACGGTTTCCCCTTGATCTTGTCACTAAGACGTGAAGGAGATTTACGAACTAATAAATTAGATAAATATTTGTTTCTTATCATACTGCTCAATAGATCCACTTCATTCAAATTATCTTTCTTATTTTATCTGTATGTTTCGTCGTAGCCCCCCGTTAGTACAGCGGTATGTCTCCGGATTTATAACGCTAAAATCAGGGATTTGTGTCCCCTCGGTGGGCTCAGCAGATAGCCCGATGTGGCTTTGCTCTAAGAAAACACACAGTTTCATCGTAATAAGTTTAAAAACTTACCTAAAAAATACACGAGAAATATTTTTGACCAGAATATTAACTGCTTTATAGCATGCGTTGATACAAAAAATCACGTTATTAATGTTATTGCTACAATAATAAAAGAAAAACTCCGTTATGAATGCACTTTTAGCGTACAGTACAAAATACAGGACTTCGGTTATAACCGTGAAAGACCAGTCGATGACTGTGTCACGGTACATACAAATATTAACTTATCACCAAACCTGGTTTCTCAAATCTGAACCGGGAATGGCTTAATATACAAAATATTACGTTCCCTGAGGTGTAATTTTGACATGTAACTTATTACGCAATTACGTTCACAGCTTTATAACCATTTTCATAGGTGATTTCTGCACCGTTACACCATTAACCAGACTTAAGGGTCATTAACCGTTACTGTTAATAGCTGGCTAAGATCAATACATTTTCGAGCCAATCTTCTAACGGGTAAAAAAAATACCCTATCAGACGTCAAATTAATAACAACCCGGCCCTTTTATAGTTGATGTAATCTGTGCTTCGTAATAAATGATAGAATATGTTCATTTTCAGCTATTTTCTGGTTGATATTAAAAAAAAAAACGTACCAAACTAAGTTAAACGCAAGCAAAACTGCTATTTGATAACTCTAAACGATAATATCACGTATACGATATACGTAGAATCAATTTCACGTTCATCTCTCTCTGACCAACATGGTTTATTCTGTTTTCTATGGTCGAGTCGTTTTTGAAACAAAATTCTACACCACACCTCGCATAAAGAGCTAATAGACGCTGACACTTTCAGGCAGTAAGTGTCACAAAACAAAAACAATGGGTAACTTTTGTTTCTCAAATGAAGAACCTTGGAAATAATTACTAATATTGTTTTTTACACAACATATCTTACAACAAATGACCACGATGAGGAGAAATCTATACAAAATACGTGAAAGAAAAATCTCCCCTTTTGGGATGTAATAACTGAAAACTTACTTTACGAAATTTGTCAATTGTCAAAAAGTACACATTTAAAATAACTCAAGTACAAACTTTTTTGTCACATTGTTTCTTCAGTAATTTTGGAAATTCGAAAGAAAACGTTTTGAAACAAGTTACTGGTACTCAGTGGTTGTCAACTGCTCAAGAAATCTAGTCAATTTGTATCTCTTTTATTGTGTAAGAAAACCTGAGAACAACTTGGCACGTGAATAAAACTAACGCGTTTTAAAAATATTTAAATGATTTATTACTTCTTAATTTTATAAATCATAATCTTATTGTACACTATCTTCATCCAAATGTACCACCAATCTACCACCAGTATATCCTTATGTTCCAAAAACGTAGTATGTGGCATTAGGTATTCGCAATAAAAAATACATGAGCGTGTTTGTACGTAATTTATTTTTTTTTTGTATTTAAAATTTCAATTTGCAACTTAATAGACATTGGATCTGCACACAGGGTTTATTATAGAAATGTGTAAAGTTTTATAAACAGTTATGGTAAACACTTCTGTATGGTTTATTTATTGCAGTAAACATTCTCAGTAACTTTACTAATTATACAATTGTTCCACAGAACTACAGTTATTAGAAGCATGATAACAACAACTTTTCTACATGTTTACCCAACCGTTTCTAAAATTTACAGCAATGGCTTATCGGGTTTTCTCAAACCTTTACCTTATACTTAATAATATAATTCAGTTATATATATATATATTCCCTTTTTCATCTAATACATTTATATTGTGAACTAAAACTTCCAGTTCTCTTAGGCCTAAGTATACATTGGGACGAATAATACCCAAACATCCATCTTTCCTATAACCTACTGAGACACGTGAGAAATTTCCGTGTATCGAAGACATTACAGGTGTAACACCTGGTGTCGTTTGTGTATTTTTGTTAAAACAATTTAAAGTACTTGTAACCTATTCTGACAAAAGAGCACACAATGGATTTCTCTTGTAAACACTTCTCCACTTAACGTGTCTTGATATTTAGAATATGTGAAGTTTCATATTTAAAGCCTTCTAGAAAGTATATAGTTGATATTGTACCTAAAACCATGTATGTGTGTAATAAATACGGTTCATTAATTTCTTACTTTTATATGTAATGTGTAAGTTTTATATATTTCACCTACAATCAAAAGTTCTGCACTGCATACACTTATATGTATTTTATTAGGTATTAATGTGGGTTTACGTGTATATATGTATATATATGCAAGTGTACAGTTTGTGTATATTTATTTCTTATATACATATTAGACGTAGTTCGTGAATAAGGTCTTTCATACATACATATCTTGCAAAGTTACACGGAAACTTCATACATATAATGTATAATAATATAGCACATCTGTATAACCCTTTAACAACACTGTCGATCAAATTAATATTAAACAAGAGTAGATTATGGGTACGTCATTGAACACAACTATATTTAAACTAAATCCAAATTAACCGTCAGCTACTCTGAAAAGCTTAACAAACAATCCTAATCAATCGATTAAAACAGTTTTAATACGTAACCATCACTAAATTTATTTGCGTTTCAAACCTGATCTCTCCTTCCCACAGTTGCTCAGTGGTAAGTCTGAAGGCCTATAACACTAAAAATCGAGTTTCAATACGTATTGTGGTCACAGAATATATAGCCTATTTTATAGCATTGCGCTTTACGATAAAAATAAAAATTCTTAGATCGTAAATGTCGATTGGTTTTCACTTACTTCTATTCCAGTTCGCATAAATACCAAAACAAAATGTACTAGTCTGCTTAAATTATATATTCAAATCTTGTTTCCGTGTATCTAATGCTTCACGTTCTTTTTTTTATTCAACCTTAAACTTCAAGGAACGAACTTTAATAACGAGTTACGTACTTTACCATTTGTAGCACAGCACATAACTCTGTTCTAACCCAAACTTGATGGATGGATCATTACCAATTTGTCTGAATGTCTCTCGGCAAGTTGCACTTCTTTACTTTAGATTTCGCCGCGTTTTCTCGCAACTTTCCGCGTAAGTAGCAGCTGTACGTGTTAAACAAGGTTACGTTACATAACTGAGGAAACTTAGCTTGCGTTAAAGCGCATATCTAATTTTTCTACTAAAATTAAAGGATCGTGTCAAAGACTTTAGAGTATGATTTTCATGTAAAAACTTTATACATGTGTTCTCATGAAAACTTGTAGTTTAAACACAGTGGTCATTAAGGCTTGAAATACGAAAGATAAACTCGAGTATAGTGTGTAGTATTCCATTACTCTGCTTAAAGGCATGTTTAGGAAACAAATGCCAAGCAAATTTCTAGGTTAACTTCAGTTAACTGAATTGTTTTGTACTTCTATCAAAATCATAGTTAACATCAAAAATATTGTAGTTTACCCACTTGTTTGTTGATATAATGTATAAGGGTGAGGGCATTTCTTAAAATAAAATGAACAGCGTATTCTAACCGTCTTAAAGTTACACAAAATCTAATAACAATAATGAAATCAAATACTTATATGGATATTCGCATTTCCTGAAGAACGCTGTGGTCAACATCTATAGACGTATATCCGTACAAGTTATCGTTTTATATGTTTCTGATTATTAATGAATAAGTGTTAAATTTTGCAGCACAAAATTAAATGGAAACTTTGAACGTATTAAAAACTGTTTAAATGTCAGTATATTATAACTGGTATGGAAAACAAAGTGACTGTGTCATTGTGTCAAGTCCAACAGGTCAGGGTTAAGTTCTTGAAGACCGGTGAAGCTTGAAGAACACACTTGCTCAGCTACAAAGTCAATTAACTTGTTAATAATAAACTGGATCAGATTACGTTAGAAACGAGGGTATGGAGAGGCATTTTATTTCGATGGAGCTAAATGGCACAGTCACATTTTGTCGTGATTGCCGTGTCATATTACATTTATTGTTATTTCTATTTCACTGATACATTGCTATATCACTTCCATATGTGATTGCGGTACATTAAAAGATCTCTACTTTTGCTCCTGTTGGTTGAACGATATCCCATCATCCATTGCCAGCCATCTATACAACCACACAACGATCCTCTTAAGAATGAATATCTGTTCTTCAAAATATCTACACCTAAATGTTAAATGAAAATAGTGAATGTTGATGGAAAATATAACATAATTTACTGTTCACGAAGAAAATACAACAAAGCACCAATTTGTTGTTTTTTTATCTGTGGTAGCTAATAATCCAGTTTTGGTTATCTCCTGGACTACAAAATATTCACACGTGATAAGGAGGTGAAAGTATACTTAATTAGACAGTTTATTTAATGGTCTGTTTCAATAATCATCCAACTTCCCCATCTTCAAAGGGCATTTTTCCTCTGTAATTTTATGTTTAAATTTCACATAGTTTAGTGTCTGCATTATATCTAACTATTTATAAAAGTTCCATCTCTGTTTCACACATCAGACAGCGTTCAACTCGTAATCCGAGGGTCGCGGGTTCGAATCCCGGTCGCACCAAACATGCTCGCCTTTTTAACCGTAGGGGCGTTATAGCGTGACGGTCAATCCCACTATTCGTTGGTAAAAGAGCAGCCCAAGAGTTGGTGGTGGGTGGTGATGACTAGCTGCCTTCCCTCTAGTCTTACACTGCTAAATTAGGGACGGCTAACGCAGATAGCCATCGTGTAGCTTTGCGCGAAATTCAAAAACAAAAACATCAGACAAGTGAACTTTGCCTTTACCATAATTCTCTTTCACATAAAATCAGAATCTGCAATCTTTCAGATAACACTATTCTGATACAAACTGGTTCTTGTTTCCATTTTTTCCCTGTATTTCCTTTCATTTATGTTCTTATAATAGTCATATATATAGTAAAAGACTCGCATACCACAATGATATATTAAGTATACAAAGGGTTGAATATTTACACTGAAACGATTTTAAACATCAAATCGGCAAATCAAGTGACACTTACAACTAATATAAAGTCATGGTAAAACAGGAGGAATCAAAACTACATTTTCACGTTGTTAGGCGTTTTGCAGATAAAGTAGTGTAAAAGAAATTTACCACTTCTGGGAAGAATATATAACAGCCTATTCTAACGCAAACGATTTCATACTGAGATCATAAAAGAGTGTTTAGTAATTTAGAATTTACTTATTGATATTGGGAAAAAAAGAAATATGGATTAATTTGGGTCATAAGGACCATGTAGAATAAACCTGAGACAAGTCCTTACCAGCTTTGCTCAACAAAGTACGATATTTTATAATAGGTGAGAACCTTAAAACTTAAATGTCAGTGGCAAAATCTGTTCACATGTTCCAGACAACAGTACGTAATTATTCAAAAAGGATTTATGCGTGGAAAATGTACACAAATTTAGTCTACAACTCATCAGTTCAACTATTGCATGTCTCAAACAGCTGGAGAATGAAACGAGCATTTAAGTAAGTCCAAACAAAGGAAATGTCTTTCAAGTCGCCCGATGCAAGGTCTATGGAATTTTGTGCGATAAGACTGTTTATATGGCAATGAGAAACAAGGTGGATATGGAATACACGCAGCAAAGAAAGGTGTACTTTGGATGTAACAGCCTCACGATGGAGTCTTTTGCAATGGAAAATACACTGAAAATGCACGGTCGTTAGTTAAAGAAATGTCGGATGCAGTGACTAGGGTCGTAACCACGCCATAAAGCTTCAAAATAATTTTAATATAACATAACTCAACCTCAGTACATGTTATTAGATAAAGAGCATTACTGTTACCAGTTGATAGCGCCAAGAACAAAACTGTTTATCGCACCAAATCTTAAACGTAAACAATAATCTTTAACGCCAAAGGCGTTATAGGAATCTAAACAATGCTTCGCTCTTAGGAGTTAGAAAAGCAAGATAATGAGTTACGTTTCTGATTATTTACAAACGAAAAGTTTGGAAGCAAATGCTACCAATATTAACACTGAAATGTATCAGCACATCAGTTAAACCTGAACATTAGCTGATAGACATTAGCACTCTTTCAAAGTTTAAATCTCTCAATGGAATAGCGGCGAGTTTACGAACTTACAACGCTAAAATCTGGATTTCGATTCCCCGCAGTGAACACAGCAAATAGCCCAACGTGACTCTGCTATAAAAAAAGCAAAAACAAATTCGAAAAATTCAAAATACAACTAACATACATTATAAGGTGAAAAAGTTTAAATTGGAACAGCTAATATAAACTAGACTTCTCAATTGTTATTATCAAATGGTAACTCACAGAAATAGATGTCTCTTTACTGAACTAATTGGTTCAAACACCAATAATCTAAAATGGAATTTTCAAAGATAAGATTGTCATCCATATTCACAAGTTTCTTGTGTAAATACTATAAGTGACAATCCATTTGAAATGGACAACTGGCATTCTATAAAAATAAAAAAATGAAGGTTTATTTATCTTTGTGCACAAAGAACGTGCTCCTGTTGCTCGCAGTGCATGTTGGGTACGTATAATGAAAAAGTTACATACCTATTTTTAGCTACCACATTTCGCCATTACATATAAATGTTGTATAGATGACTTTGATTTACAGGACAGCTTAACGTATTAATTTAATTCAATAATTTATAAGTACATTTCCTTTAGTTGTTGTTTTCTTTTTGCCACACTAAACGTGTAATTGTAATGTTTCACGAGGTGTCTGGTCAATATTTTCATTGTTTTTCAATTACCATTTACTAACCGTATAGTACAAACTGTATAATAACAACAACGATCGTACTAAGTATATAGTACCAACTGTATAATAACACCAACAACAACAATAATCATATCGTACTAATTGTATGATAACAACGACAGCAATAACCATATAGTACTAACTGTATAAGAACAACAACGATCGTACTAACCATATAATATCAACTGTATAATAACAACGACGACCGTACTAGCCATATAACAACGACGACGACGACCGTACTAACCGTACAGTACTAACTGTATAACAACAACAACCGTATAGTACCAAATGTATAGTAACAACAACTACCGTACTAACCATACAGTACCAAATGCATAACAACGACCGTACTAAGTATATAGTACCAACTGTATAATAACACCAACAACAACAATAATAACCATATCGTACTAATTGTATGATAACAACGACAGCAATAACCATATAGTACTAACTGTATAAGAACAACAACGATCGTATTAACCATATAATGTCAACTGTATAATAACAACAACGACGACCGTACAAACCATATAGTACCAACGTTTTAATAATAACAACAACAGTCTTCATCCTGACTCGACATGACCACGTGGATAAAGCAGTCGACTTCGAAGCTAAGGATCGCGGGTTCGAATCCTCGTTGCACCAAGTATATTTGAACTTTCAGCCGTTGGTGAAAGAGTAGCCTAACAGTTGACGATCTTACACGGCAAAATTTTGGAGGGCTAGCATAGATAGCCCTCTAAATAAATAACTTTATTTAGATAACAAAATTATCTAAACGTTGACTATTGCAATCATTATGAACTGAACTACAAATAGAGTTATGTGCACTGAAGTCCTCATAAATTAAAATGAGGATAGTATCTTTCTGGATGAGACAGCAAATATTTCAATTAGTTCCATAAAGTTGGTAGTAGTAATCATCCTCAGTTGTAATGAAGAGGAGAGAGCCACAAATTCTAATAATGTGAGTAGAAGGTTTGAAGACAAAAACCCATAATTCAGAATCATATGTATAAAGTCCCTGGACATCCAAATAAACAAGTTAAAGGATACACCATTATCTTGAAGTAGAGGATATCCTCAGGTGTCTCTTGAATAATTCTGATAAATTCTGAATATTTAAGGTGCTTTGGCACACCTATTGATCATTACGTTATGTAACAAAATTTTTACCTTTTCTTGTTCCTGGGCAAAAAGTGTTATTTCCCGATTGCTTATGCCTAAAGCAAATGGAAAAGACCTATTTTTATCTTAAAACTTTACTTTTGTGACCTGGAAGCGTATAACGAAAATATGATGGGAGACTATATTTGTGAACTGATACGTGAAAGTGATTTAGATTACAGTCGCAAATCTCAAAAAAAACTACTCACTTCTAAACATTTTTATGTAACTTCAGTAAAAATACGTGTAAATCTTGATTCATATGTTGTTTTATTCAGATCCTATTTAAATGAAAATGTGCAATTTGCCCGTTTTTCCATAGAAAATAGGTTAATTTCTAAATTCATTATCAAAGTTTGAAGGGAATAATTTTCTGTACTTTTACAACATAAGCAATTAAGAAATAACACATACTATCCAGGAACAAAATTTGTGTTACATAGTGTTATATTGTAATTAAGCACAAAGCTACACATGTACCTGTGCTCTGCCTACCACGGGTATCAAAACTCTAATTTTAGCAGTGTGGGTCCGCAGACATGCCGCTGTGCCACTGGGGGGGGGCATTTCAGTTTGAATTAATATGTATGTTGTGAAATTCTTAACTTTCAAATCTGCGTTGCAAAGTTTCTTGCATTGTTCACTCTTGCTTGTACTGTTTGTTCTCTGTTGTCACAAATTGTCATTGTAACTGTGAACTGTTAACAAACAATGGTTCTACTCTTGTATTCTCTCTGGATGAAGTGTGTGGCCCCATTGTGGGGACAAGCGCTGCATGATCTCTTTACTTGTGATCCCTGGCCTTCGTGATCAAACTAGAAGTTTAAACACTTTCATTACACCTACATCAGGAAGAGGAATGCATTTCCGGTCTCTCTTTCCGGCTTCTCTGGTTGTTTGATCTTGGTAATCCACTATCGTAATTTCATAACAGGAAAACACAGTCAAGTCTTTTAAAATGGCGTCCAGTTCAAGATATTGTGTGATGTAGATTATAGTGTTATAATCAAGGCAATGACTGTGCACTACAGCTAATAACATACATTCGGTTTGAGTTGCTTGTTCAGTGGAGGCGTAACTCAAACCAACCAATTTATTTATCAAATGACTGGGAGTGGCAAACGTATCTGTTCTAGAAAAGATAGGAGTCGACAGATGATTTGAAAAAGTTTGGTCATAACAAGTGCTTCCCTTCTACAAGAAATGTGTAGAAACTTGATTGCAAACCTCCTTTTGGGTAATGTTATTTACTGTTTTAACCCATTTTACTTTCTTTGTGTGAAACATTTTGAGAGTGCCCACAGTTTCCGCTCACTGTATATCCAATTGCTCAGTTACTAACATTTATGTGGTTCACTACAAATACAACACCTGATAGTATTCCAACTATTTAAGGCAATGTGCCTATAGCATTGGTTCTTGTAACAGCGTATTGAACTGGCTATGATAGGCAAAATAATAAAGCTGCTCAAATCCTAAGGTAAAGTAGTTGGGAGACAAGTACCTTCAAATGTCATCACAACACTCTACTAATTAACTGTGTCTTTGCCGTGAAATGTCTTCAAATGTTTTCCTAATTGCAATATCTGGCAATATTTTAGAAATTATCCCATTCATTTTTTGGTTGAGATCTAGATTAATGGGTTGAAATTTTCCAATCAACAAGTTAATCTAAGTTTAAGGGGGTTATCACAGTTTCAAAATTTCTGAACTTCTAGAGCAAACTTCGTCATATTGAGTTTGTAATACGTACGAAGTAAGAAGTCTTCATAGTGAAACAGAAAAAGTACTGGGTTTAGCACAGAAATGGGAGCATCCACTACAAGGTATGGACGAGACCTAATTTTGAGAGGGAAACAAACAAAAAGGGTGTTCCAATAGAAGATTTGGTGTACTTTTTTCTAGTTATTCTTGAGACATGTAACAGGCTAAGCTGGAGAGTCTAAAGCAAAATAAGGATTCAGATGAATATGAATAGATTCCAAATTCTCAAAGTTCATTCTAAAAGTGTAAATGGTTAGTCTACTGCATTACATATTCAACGAAGTAAAAAAAAAAACTAAATAAAAACAATGATTAGTTCACAGTTTAATACAACAGGCATAAAGGGAATTAACTACAAGCCTTGAAGCTTCTTAAGGTCAAAGTTAGGGTTCTCCAGTAAACAGATCATTCTGTTATTAAAGTAGATTACAGAAAGCAAAATCAACATAAAATAATTGTTTGGTGTAAAAACTGATTGAGACTGAGAAAGATAAGAGACTTACTTTTAGTCGGTCCCTAAGAGGTTAGGGGATTTTGACATTCTAATCCGCTTGCAAAGTACAAGAGGAAGCTGAGAACTTTCCAAGTTCAGTTAAATTTGGAAGCTACATGAACCCCTCCCTATTATTACGAAGCATCATAATCCGATTACGAAAAATAGGTGCAAGGCCATAAAAGAACAGGACTTGTTGGCGTGGGTGTGAGAAAGAATACAGATACGTGTCTCATTAAAGGAAGGAAAAAAGATGAGAAGATGCAAGAGAAAATAAATAAACTAAAACAAGTGAAGCGAAAGAAGAAATATATGGTGCTAGTAAGAATTAAAACCTAGTTTATTATATATGTTTTTAATACAGCAATAAACACAAATCTATTTTGCCAAACAGTAGGAGTCCATTTCTGAAAGAAGTGAATACAACAACCTTAATCTAGTAGAAATGGAAGTAGAGCACGATCTATAATATCAGTATATATAAAGAGATGTTTGAAAACTTAAAATCGGTTGCGACCTACCCCATTGTGAGCAAGGCCTGAATGATAGGTTAGCTGGACAGCTAGGGAATTCATTAAATCAATAAAGCAAGTCTTCTGCCAGCGCTGTTTAGTCTTCTAAACCCATATCTCACTATCATACGCCTATATTATTTCCTGAATCAACTGTATACTCTTTAAAATATTTATTTAAAGTACAACCCTGCTTCTAATCGTGCTTACGCACAAATACTATCTTCGGTCAACGTGATTTAGCGCCAAGTATACGGCTCTCAATTAGCCCTCTAGGTAACTCATAGTTAGTTAAAACATTTTAATTGATTTAACCTAAAATTTCTCTTTCCTTTTTCTTGTAGCCTATACAATTTAATTTGCTAAAGAAAATTAGAAATTTCTTCTGATGTGCCTTGTGTGACCATTTCTAAAATATACATAAGCGTGGAAACTGATCGATTTAAAACAGTATGATTCTTATGCATAAATTAATTCACTAACAAACTATTTAGATAAAACATTATTAAATCTCTAAGTTTTAAACGTCTTACTGGGATTAGAGTACAAGTCTAACGGCCTATAGAAATAATTAAATCTTGAAACTTAAGTGAGTTTGTGCAGGTAATAATGATCCATTCTCGCTTTCTTTCATTAACCTACATGATCTTCTACTCACCAAGTTGTCGGTATTTGTTTCACTGCGGTCGCACCAAACATGCTCGCCCTTTCAGCCGTGGGGGCGTTATAATATGATGGTCAATCCCACTATTCGTTGGTAAAAGAGTAGCCCAAGAGTTGGCGGTGGATGGCGATGACTAGCTGCCTTCCCTCTTGTCTTTCACTGCTAAATTAGGGACGGCTAGCGCAAATAGCCCTCGTGTAGCTTTGCGCGAAATTCAAAAACAAACAAACATTTTTACATCTATATTTTGTGCTTGAGCCTATGCAGTGACACATACTCTTTATATATATATATATATATAATAACCAAGCAACTAAAAGCGTTAAAAGTGTGTTTCAGCAGTAGTATGTCAAAAGTGTTGTATTTTTTTAAATATATATTCAAAGTAAAACAAAAGATCTTCTTCAGTACATTGGACAATATGCCACATTGAAGTAGTAAGTACGTCAAGAATATTCTTTTTTTAAAACTTCGCATAGCTTTACTATTTTTCTCAACATTGTCTGTTCGTCTTAGAACACTTATCAAACAATATTTGAAATAACAACGTAAGTGATGACGGAAAATCGTATAAAAGTTAGTTTGTAAATGTCATCATTTTATCGTGTGAAAACGAACTATACCAGAGTGCAATCACATGCTGATAATTTACACTGTGACTGCTTATCATCCAGTCTCCCGCTAGTACAGCGATAAGCCTACGGATTTACAACGCTAAAATCAGGGGTTCGATTACCCTCGGTGAACTCAGCAGATGGCTATGATGTGGCTTTGCTATAAGAAAACACACACACGCTTTTCATCTAAGAAATCAGAAGTGCCACGTTATATAAAGCCTACAAAATGTCAAGCAGCCCCACTATGTCCATTTGTAGTACCAGTATGTATTCAGTTATGTCTCCCACGACTGAGGTAAGTCAAGACAATTACATATAATTCAGAATCTAGACTGGTCAAGAACATGTCATGTGAAAAAAAATACTAGACTCTCAAAATTGATAAGAAGTAGAAAAAAGTAATTTTCCAAAACTTATGGTATGTTCTTTACACCTGATAATGACATCCAAATACAGATCTTTCCAACAACCCAGCTATAAACGTAACCTTGAACACAATAAAATACATATTATAGTAAAATGTTTTGAATGGACGGTTAACTGATCTAAAAACATTACTGAGAAAAGGTAATCAACCATAAAAACTACAAACAATAAAACGAACAAATCTGAAGACCAATTTTCTTTACAGATAAAATCAAACTATAGTTGTTCAACGATGCTTTGTTCGACAGTTTACTGTTAATCCAAAAATTTGTGTTTCTAGGCCTTACACCACATAAACTCGTCCGTTTTTGTTTGTTTTTTGAGGTCCAAAATTTGCTATAAGAATGAATATGAAATCTCTCGTTTGATCAAACAAAAGTAACAGAGTATTGGTGTGTATTATTGACTAACTATATTCCCTTTGGCGTTTCAGTTTAAAATGGCGCAGATAGCCTTGATTTGCTTTGTTGAAATTGTGAAACAAACAAACATTTTGTTATTAAGCACAAAGCTACGCAATGAGCTAATATGTGCTCTGCCCACTATGGGTATCGAAACCCGGTTTCCAGCGTTCGTGCTGCTGTGCCACTGGGAAGCCAAAAAAACAGACACTCAATACAAGCATAAGTAACTTGTTCAACCATCAATCTCTACTTACAACACTGTCGATCGTAATATGGTTGTATTGACAATTTTGGAACGTGGTTGAATATAAACATAATAAAATTATGCTCCATTGAAATCTGCTTCGTAAATTGGCGCATGCGCTTATCGCAACGTGAAATAGCTTTAACGACTTGAACATGACGGAAAAGTAATAACGATTTGGATACGTCAGATGGAATAGAAACAGAAAAAGAAAATCATAATTACTGACCACACCTCGCCCTGAACAATTTATTTTTCTCCTAGAAAATTGCAGATGGCTATATTTGTGAAATGAGGATTTTCTTCAAATAGCAGCTTTTTCATACTGTGAACTACGCCTCACACGCCTTCCACGTTCTCAAGCACACGTTTAGGTTCCCAACGTGGAGCGCATGCCTTATTTTGTTTCTTTATGCTTCGAATGAAATGGGGAACGCAAGTTCGTGAGTCATTTTCATATTAAAAGTGCTTAACACGTGTTGATAAATAGCATTATGTAACAAACGGTAACTCTAATTTTTGATTCGTAGAAAAAATATCTTGACATTAAATCACAAATATTTTGACAATTTGCACCAATATGTATTAATTAAAAAGCTGGACACTTAATACTTGTAACTCATAGAACTTACATTATTTCTCACCGCGAAAATGTAAGGTGTAAAGCATTACGTTGATAGAACAGTAGTTGTATGTAATTAACAATAACATACTGTCAAAGACTGGTAACAATGTTTTTCCTCAACTGTTTGAGTACCATATAAATCAATGCATTTCTATTATATCTCAAATAAATGGTCTTAGGTGTTTACACAGAATAAAGTGGTAGTAGGTAAAATGTAATCCTAAAGAACACAACATGAAACCAATACTCAACATTCTGATATAGTTTTGTTAATTTCGTTTTATTCACTTTGTAAGTACACCATAACGAGCAAAAAGCACTCAGCAAATATTAATCCCTTGGGAAACAAATTAACCAATGAAAGAAAGATTTCTGTTTAATCACGTAAGAAAATCATAAATCAATACACAAAATAATTCATGACAAATTCAAGCTTCAGGTAACCTACAAAGTTTGATAGCAAAATAAAACTAACTATAAATTTTGAAAATGGAACTTTGGCCAATAAATGATTTACATTGAAAAAAAAATCAATTAATTAACTTCTTCAGTTTTCTATTAAAACCAAAAAGAAAGGAGTTAAATAATTACTGCACATTTAGGCTCAATATTACGATTCATTTCAATGTATATGATTTACTGAAAAAAAAAACACCAGAAACTTCATTCTTCTCTTATTCTCTGTTTAAAGTAAAAGGACAATTATTCAAACTTAGCGAATGTAATAAACGTAACAGGCAGTTACTCATTGCAAGAAATGACAGACAGTTACTTAATTTCTCAGACTCGCAGTCCCCCGGTAGGACAGCGGTAAGTATTCGGATTCACAATGCTAAAATTATGGGCTCGATTCCCCTCTGTGGACACAGCAGATAGCCCGATGTGGCCTTGCTATAAGAAAAACACACCCAAACACACACACTCTAACTCACATTTAAAAACATCTAACAATTCCTAAGAGCGTCAGACAATTATTAATCTTACATAGTTTAACGTACATCAAGAATTAAACAATTGCTCTATTTTCGTAAATAATTCTAAAAAGTGATAAACGGCTTCCAAGAAGAACGTGTTTAAAGTCTTCTAAACTTTCGATTTTGCAAAAAAAAAATCTACATAAGCTGGAAAAGCGCTCAATAGAGCGCTCTGTTATCATATTCAACTCTCAAACAATAAGCAATAAGAAAATAAGTCCGTATATCTATCGTATTAAAGGACACAAACCATTTTTGACAGAACAATGAGGAATAATCCACGTATATTCACGACGTTTCATCGAAATTCAATTATTTGTGGCTGAGTTATAGAGTAGGAACAGTGTGTAAAATCGGTCCCCATATTAACAGATAAGGATTATATGGAGTTTTGTGACATTGCTGTGACCTAAGCCTTATTTCTTGACCTTAAAAAACTAATCACTTCTAGGTTGTACAATAATACAAATATACAACAACTTTTGCCGAATAAATCTAGCAGTTTTTTTTTTTGCGAAATCTTGCTGATAAACACACGCACACACACAGAAGTGAAGACATGACATCCGTACGCTTTCGATAGGACAGGTAATAGCATTATTCTTGTTAAAACCTGTTATTAGCACACTCCTCTGTCTCTTTTGTAGTCTCCCTCTGTAATTTGACACCCATCAAGTTTTCAATACAACCAGTTAATAAAACAGCTCAACGTAAACGCATTGTGAAAATCTCAGTTTCACTTAAAAATTACGGTCTACTTTACAATTGAAATAAAATGTGAAACCGTAGCTAACTGAGAAACAAAGCAGTTATAGTTAAGTCATTGCAATTCAGAACTGAATAATGTTTTTAAGAAAATGGCAAGCGAGCTGGTTGAAAATTAAGTAGATATGTATGTGAATTTATAGCTCCAGAAACAAGTCCACAGTGGTTCAAACTGCTCTGAAAGCAAAGAATAATCATTACTTCATAGTTTATGACAATTGAGTGCTGCATTAGAAACGAAAAACGTGTATATGTGAAACCATAATCTATGACAACTAATCATCGTTTTAGCAACAATCGCGTTAAAATGAATTCATATGTATTGCTTTAGGATTATAGCAGTCTAAATAGTGTGCTGCCTTAAAAGCAAAGCAGAAAAACGTAAAGCTATATACTAATATAGTAAGTTCCTGTTAATCGATGTAGTTAGTTAAAAACTAGAGCCGCTTACATCTAAAGTAACTTGGTTAAAAGCAAAGCATCTAAGCGTAAAGCCATTGTCACAATAATGTGAACACCGCATTACAGACAAGATAAATAAACGTAAAGTGTTAGATAGACAAGCACTATAAGACGTGAATGGTCTTCAAAGCCATTAATTTAGTGAGCTTCGATATGAGGATTGCAGGACAAGAGCTTTTCAATAAAGATATATACGATAATTCCATTCTTTCGTATAACATGCTCATCATATTCTAAAAGCTGATATACAATTAAGAAAATATTTTGAGAGACTTACACGCAGATACTTGCAGTAACAAGCCCATTCTAGGATAATTTCTAATCCTCAAACAATTCTTACTCAACCGTAAAAACGTTTCATGAGACATAAAAAGGTCAACTGGCTATTTTGTAGAACATTTTTGTTTTGTTTTTTAATAGTTTTGTCATGTTAATCTCTGGCTATACGGTAGAAATAAGCGTTGAGAAGGAATCGAATATCAGCTGACACAATAATTAAAATCATTGATACAAATTGCTTGTTTTACATGCAGAGAGAGAGAGCAGAAATGTTCTTTACTGGTGAATTCATGACGTCTCTCCAGAAGATTAACAAAACTATGGATATCATCTATACCATGTTATGTTTGTTTGTTTGTTTTAGGATTTCGCGCAAAACTACATGAGGGCTACCTGCGCTAGCTGTCCCTAATTTAGAGTGTAAGACTAGAGAGAAGGCTGCTGGTCATCACTACCCACTGCCAACTCTTGAGTCATTCTTTTACCAACTAATAGTGATTAACCGTCACATTATAACGCCCCCACGGCTGAAAGGGCGAGCATGTTTGGTGTAACGGGGATTCGAACTCGTGACCCTCACATTAAGAGTCTAGCGCCCCTACAGCTTGGCCATGCCGGGACTACCATATATATTCCACTCTTTTTGTCCTTTCGCCTTTGGTCATAAAACGGGCACAAACCTTTCAAGTTTCCACTATTTATCTTCCATTTATTGGTAGGCCCGGCACGGCCACGGGTGGGTTAAGGCGTTCGACTCGTAATCTAAGGGTCACGGATTCGAATCCCCGATTGCCCTCTGTGTAGCTTTGCGCAAATTCAAAACAAACAAACCATTTATTGGTAATCGATGGGTATCCCTAGCACCCTCACATTTAGTCAAATACTGTTGTTTTTTTGTAATAATGATATCAAATAATTTGTTTTCGAAACTTCACCGCAAGTCTAAGGATGTTTTATTTTCCTATTTTCTGTCAAAATTTCTACCCACTTTTCTAAGGTAAAACTCACCACAGTGTAAATAACACAAGAGGCTTAGGTACGGTATGCGCATGATCGAAACGTTATTACATGTGCATGAGTAAAGTGTGTGTAATATCACCTTTTCATGATTCAGTTTCTTCATGCTAGCTTATCAGTGATTTTCACGAAAATGCACACAGACTATATGCACACAAGCTAAAGTACATGTTTTCCTATTGAAAATTTAAGCAGTACTTTTATAAATCTAAATTTTTAATAAATTCTTTCCTCACAAGCCTTCTTTCGACTCGGTAGCTGTCTCACAAAGTTACTCATTCCGACTAAGAACTGATGTGTTCAAGGCAGTTCATTACTCATTTTATATTAGGAATCATACTTTAGACCGCGTTCGTGTTTCAAGTGACAAAATCTATTCTAAATTATTCAAGGAAAAATGTGAATAATATTTGAATTGTTGTTTGTTTACTTTGTTTGGCTCGAAAAAACAAAAACGTTTTATATATATATTCTAAGCTTTTAAAGGTTTGGTTTTGATTTTGAATTTCGCTTAAAGCTGCTCGAGGGCTGTCTACGTTAGCCTTCCCTAATTTAGCAGTGTAAGACTAGATGGAAGGCAACTAGTCATCACCACCCATCGCCAACTCCTGGGGTATCCTTTTACCAATGAATGGTGGAATTGATAGTCACATTATAACGCCCTCACGGTTGAAATGGCGCTATTGTTTTGTGTAACGGGAATTCGAGCCTGCGACCTTCGGAATAGGAGTCGAATTCCTGAGCCACCTGGCCATGCCGGGACAGCTTTGAAAGATAAAACTACACTATTGATTCTCAAATTGAAATATTTAATTGGTAAAACAATTTAAATGTTATAATAGCTTTTTCTCAGATAAGAAGAACCATCACATAATTTTAATTTATATGCAATGGACTCATTATTTTTTTTTCGTAATTAACTAAGCATTTCGAATACAAAAATATCAAGAGACACTCAGGAAATGAAATCTAAACTAATTTTGTATGTAGTTAAAATACAACGGGCTTCTTTTAACAGTTTTTTAATGTGTTATATATTATAAACCAATCGATGCTACCAGACATTCCCTTTTTTCTGGTTCTGATTTTCATCTACTTTATCAAAAGACATGCGCAAGCGTATCACGCCTATATTTGATTTCTCATTACGAAAACGACCACAATTATTAAAAGTAACTGAATTGCGTTGAAATAGTTACTAACGAACCTTGGTCTCAGTCGAGGAAATATGCAGACGTGCACAAACGCATTCAAAATATTTCACGCGTTAACAATCAAAAATGACATAGAGGCGGGAACTTCTTTTGTTTTTAATTCAAGCGCTAGCGAAAAGGATTCCTCCAAACACTTGCTATTTCAGACGCAAAATATTGTTTCCGTTTTGTTTTCATTCTTGTAACTTATCAAAGAAAACAAAACACTACTCTATTTTTGCATCAAATTTACGTAAATAATAGACAAGTACTGTTTTGGTTCAAACTACAATAATTTTAAACAGGTTGGTAGCTACATAATATCTCTCTGTGTCAGAATGTCCCAAAGTAGATCGGCAGAAAGTATACGGTCTTCCAACGTTAAAATCCGGGGTTTGTTTCTGAGCTCTGTTCCCACATGAGGATATTCAAACATTATAACATTTTTAATAACGAATAGAAATACATTTCCTGTGTTCATCTATAACGTATTCATCAGTTAAGATCCCCTGGTGTTAATATTTTCCCCTTTGCCTCCAAATATTCCCACTTTGAAAACCATTTTTCGAATCCCTGTCGTGATACGAACGACCTGTTTCACATATATATATTTAAAGCATGTAATGTGTTTTTCTTTGGAAACGCAACCGTATTTTATTATACTGTATTAATAAATACGAGAATAGTTCATCATGGCCAATATTCTACTCTTTGTCCCTTCATTTTAATATTTAAGATTAATTTTACCATATTTTTTTAAAATTTACTGGAATAACTTTACAGTTTAAATTTGAATAATCACTTTAGATACCATGATATTTAATATTTGTATTCTGATCCTACCTTGTGTTTTTCCTTTGTTTTATTATCTAAACAAAAATACTTTAAAGTCTCTTTCGGAAAAAATGAGTCAGGCGTGACCTATAAGTAAACCTAATATTGATTGCGTCCCGTACCTATAAAATTGTTCTTTCCACTTCGTGGCCCTCGATGTGTTATAAGAGTGACAATTAAGTTCCATTATTCAATAAAAGTCCCCCAAGAGTTGACTGAGCTCTTCCCACATCGTGACCCTGGATGCGTTAAATGGGTGAAGAATAAGTTCTATTGTTCGATTAAAGTATCCCAAGAGTTGGCGGTGCGTTTCCTACTCTGTGACCCTGGATGCGTTATAAGGGTTAAAGTTAAGTTCTGTTATTCGATTATAAAGTATTTCAAGAGTTGGCAGCAGTGATGGTGACAAGATTCATTATCTCCCTTTAGTATATCGGTTCAAAATTAGGGACAGCTAGTAAAGATTGCCATTGGGTATTTCTACACATATTTCCGAAACAAACTTTCACGAGAAATAAAATAATAATTACGTTAAACCAAATCTTCCTCATCAATAATAGAAGATAACACATTGATAACTGATGATAACTGAAATGTTAGTTAATAGAAAGTACTTCCGTCATATTCTTCCTTTTCTTCTTTGTTTTTGAATTTCGCGCAAAGCTATCTGCGCTAGCCGTCCCTAATTTAGCAGTGTAAGACTAGAGGAAGACTGCTAGTCATTACCACCCACCGCCAACTCTTGGGCTCCTCTTTACCAACGAATAGTGGGATTGACCGTACTTTATAATGCCCCAAGCCTGATGTAACTTTGCGTTAAATAACAATAATAACTCTCCAAGCTAAAAACTAAAAGTAATAAAAATAACATTGTGAAAATTGTAAGTCATATCTTTCTCTAAGAAACTGTATTTAATTAAAGCTATGAGCTATTAAACAGTAAGTCAGAAACTGGCAAAGTGTAGTAATTAATAACAAGACAAGTATTTTAACTCCTGTCCGTAAAGATCAGGTCACAAAATATTGTGATAATCCCCAAACCGTTATCATATTAATTCATCGATATTTACTTTTATTATTAATTTCGTCGAATAATTAGGTGATGATTTTCAGACAGTTTTTGAAGAAAAGCTACATTTATCACTTTGACTGAAGGACACTCATAACTTGATGAGAGGTTAGGGATTTCAGCCTAATTTATCACTGAGTTGAGTGATATTAGTGATTGAATGTCACTTATCGTTTGCTCCCACATCTCATTAGGGTCTATAATTGAGTTGGGTCCTTATAATAACCAGTACATCCGATGTAGTTAAAAATAAAGAAAGAATCAATTGTAATGTTTCTTTTCATAATCACGGACACACTCACGAGGTTATCACCGTTATAGCTCAGCCAGAGAATGTGAAACCATAAATCTTCTTTCAACTGTATGAGGTGAAATATGGTGTAGAGAGGTGTGAACTTCAAAATATAAATGTTTCCTAGACTTTTTCTACCGATGTAAAGAAATTCAGATTTTCTAACTTTTTAAACTTAAGAAAGCTGTAAGTTTTGTCACTGAACCTATTTAAATATGAAGTGGAGAACCTCTACTTTGTGACAAATTTATGAACACAACTTACTAAGATTATAAATAACGGTGTTATTTCCGGTCATGCCACTACCATCAATCCATTGTGTGTCACAAAGTTGAAAAACGTTGATAAAATGCCGACAATGACTGAGAGTTTCACCTTCTGTAAAAGTGTTTTGTATCCTGTGGTTCAGTGAGAAGCTCGTCAAAGATCGACCATTGTGAGATGTTATAAGTGATCGAAACTCAATGATGACGTGGAAGTTAATTGTGACAGAACAAACTTCTACTCTAATGATACACTGATAATGTTTTGATGAGGTAGAGCAAGTTTTCATCAGGTGCAGATTAAGATTTATGTTGGCAGCATGGAAGGTAAAAAGAAACAGAAAAAACTACTGTTATCTTTTGGGTCAAACAGACTCTTCCAACCGCTATCTTTCGGGTTAACCACAGTCCCGTAATCTGAGGGTCGCGGGTTCGAATCCTCCTCACACCAAACGTGCTCGCCCTTTCAGCCGTGGGGGCGTTATAAGTTACGGTCAATCCCCTATTCGATGGTAGAAGAGTAGCTCAAGAGTTGGCGGTTGGTGGTGATGACTAGCTGCCTTTCCTCTAATTTTACACTGCTAAATTAGGGACGACTAGTGCAAATAGTCCCCGTACAGCTTTGCGGAAATTCAAAATAAACAAACTACAGTCCTTCAATATTCTGTTATTTTTTGGATTAACCACAGTCTTCCAACTACATTTTATGAAACTAAAATGTACGAAGTACGAAGTTTTCAAATCAGTCACTAAAACCAGCGAAGAACATGTTTAATTCTTCTTTCTAGGAAAAGTTTTTTTATGTTTGTTTGCAGTTAAACAAAAAGTGACACAATGGACTATTTGTATTGCTCTCACCAAAGTTATCGAAACTCAGTTTTTAGCGTGTGTCTTTACCCATCATTCTATACGTGAGGTCCTAAGAAAACAATGTTATAACAATGTGTTTTGGAGAATATTTGATTTTGAAAGTCGCAGCATAATTTTAATCAATTTTGACATTTAGATCATGTTATAAGATAATATTATTACAATAAATATAATGTTATAATCTAATATCACACAAAAACAAGTTTAATAATTTAGTTTGCAATACTACAAATTTCGTTACTGTTTATTGAAATCTCGAAGATGAAAAATTGTAATATGTTAAGAATTACATAAATACCCGAGCGATACACTGTTATGAATAAGTTGTGTTTATTTAGTGCCAAAGTGTATTAAACTCGATTTGTTTTATTGTGTCGATTCTTTTGTTATGATATTTCAAATTACACTGTTACAAGACCTAATTTTGAGTGATAGACTTGAGGGAAGGCAAGACAGTCAACACTATTAATTATTGGTCTATTCTTTTTCTATGGGACCCGGCATAGCCAGGTGGTTAGAGCGCTCAACTCCAAATCTGAGAGTCGCAGATTCGAATCCCCTAAACATTAAACATGCTCGCCCTTTCAGCCGTGGAGACGTTATAATGTGACGGTCAAATTCCACTATTCGTTGGTAAAAGAGTAGCTCAAGAGTTGGCAGTGGGTAATGATGACTAGCTGCCTTACTTATAATCTTACACTGTTAAATTAGAGATGGCTAGCGCAGATAGCTCTCGTGTAGCTTTGGCCGAAATTTAAAAACAAACAAAGAAATTTATCCATGGGATTTGACTGTCAATATTATAACGCCCCTATTGCTTCCAAGTTCGGTACGCTAGCTAATAATCCAAGTTTGGTAAAATTTGACTAAACATTTCAAATACAATCACACAGAAAAGCCTTTCATGTTTATTGAATAGAGAAAACACACAGTTTAGAACCATCCGTGGTTATGAAATTTTATGATACAAGTTTTTTGTCACGCACATGGAAATTATGTGTTTAAGGTCACAGTGAATAAAGCTATAATCGGAAACTTAGGTTTATTATTAATAGAAAAATATGATCAACGGCTGACATCATCTTCAGGAAATTAAGAAGTTCGGTCGTTATTGCCCAAAGATTTTCTTCCTGTTGAATTTTTATAAGCTGGTTGAATTCATTGCAGATCCTGGTGTTTTGATGCCCGTACTTAGTCGAGGCAACCGACAAAAAACGAGTCACGTTTTCAACGCCATGTGAGTTAAGCAGATTAAGTAAGCAGAGAACATTCATACGGTTTTCTTGCTTTGATGTTGTGAAAACTATTTATATTTGCCCAGTTTCCTAGCTCTACTTGTTCCATACATTGGCAAAGGGTGCAGACTAATCGTAAGTTGTTTATAAAATATGTTAATTGAAGCACATTAGCTTATAAATCTTCTAAAACACAGCTTCAAATGGATGAATTGAAAAATATTTTGTTATGATGACGTTTTAACGTGATCGGTACTAGAGGCGAAAGAAGCGATAAGTCGTGGTAGTTTGTTTACATTGTTGTTTTCGTGCAATGCTACACAATGGGTTATCTGTGCTTTGTCCACCACAGGGATTTAAGTCCCGGTTTTCAACGTGTGAGTCTTTAAACTTATCGCTGACCCCCGGGTGAAACATGTAAGTCGTGGATACCTCTAGCAATATGAAAATGTAACTGATATTCAAAAGACTTTACGGTAAAAAACTGATGAAATAATGCATACAAGAATGTTTTACTTTGTAATGCCACCCTAAAATCAGGGGTTCGATTCCTATCGGTGGACTCAGCAGATAACCCGATGTGGCTTTGCTATAGGAAAACACACACACCACATACATTCTTTGTAATGAAATATTTTCCTTAAACTAAATACAGGTTTTAATACTTTAACGAAATTCAAGTTAATTCTGTAAGTTATTTGATAACACTCATTATAATAACCAGAAGCAGTCAAAGAATTTTGTAAGTTACACCTGAAGATAAAAAATATGATGCATAACATCGCAAACTCTTATGTAGGAATTTAAAATTCTTTCCTTCCTGAAATTCTCGTTCCGGAAAATTGGAAATGTCATTCATCTACCAAGGTAAAGGTTAAAAAGTTTCCTGCATATAGACGTGACAGACCAACTTTAACTTAAGTAATATATTCCATTATCATGGGCTTGACGTTGTCTAATGAATAACGTGCCGGTCTGTGAATCCAAGGATTTATGGCTCGAGATTCTTTGCTGCTAAATATCGCCCGCACTTTATGGCCGTGGATCCTACGTAAGACTGCCGATCAACATTCTTTATTCGATTAGTCGAAGCCCAAAAGTTAGCACTGCATGCCGGAACAGTTGACATTATACTTGTCTACGACTTCAAAATTAGGGACGAAACAAATCTAGTATCGCATTATACCTAAATAAGTTATATGTAGAACTGTTGTATAATTACTTGATTTTTCTAATCCGTTAAGGCTTTAAAAAATGAATTGCACAATTGTATGTTAACCTGAATAAAAGTTTCAGATATTTATTTTGCTCTACTCAGCCTGGGAATCAAATGTTTTTAAATTATACAAACTCTGTATACTTTAAATCAAGTAAGGTTTCAAGAAATGCTAAAAAAAAAACCTGAATGTTTTATGGATTGGCGTTTTCTCGTTTTCCTAGGTCACGTATTAGACTTTTAGTTAATCACAGTTCTATTTTACTTCAAAATGATTTAGTTAAATAAAAACACGTATACGATATTTTGAGTATTTTAATTTTTAAACAATTTATATTGTTCAAAACTTGCTTAATAAATGTTTAATTTTTTCCCTATAGTGTCTGTTAAAAACGAGTATAAATGCTGGTTAAAGTTCGTTTGTTTTTGAATTTCGCGCAAAGCTACACGAGGGCTATCTACCCTAACCGTCCATATTTTAGTAGTGCAGGACGAGAGAGAAGACAGCTAGTCACCACCACCCACCGTCAACTCTTGGGTTATTCTTTTACCAACGAATAGTGGAAGTGATTGTCACTTTATAACGCCCCCACGGCTGAAAGGGCGGGCATGTTTGGTGTGACGAGGATTCGAACCCACGACCCTCGGATTAGGAGTTGAGTGCCTCAACCACCTGGCCATGCCGGGCTTCAAAGTTCATTAGTTGCTACTATTTTAAACTCACCTGTAGTTTATGTTAAAACATGTATTATTTAAACTCGTCTAGCTATTGTTTAAACGCACCTGTCGTTACTGTTTAAATTCGTTAGATTACTGTTTAAAATCAGTCTTCTAAACGTTTAAACCTTACCTAATTACTGTTTATTCTTTACTTTAAACTGATCTATTGCTACTTGTTTTTTATGGTAGCCCAACTTAATTCACTGTAACAAGTTAATTCATAAATATATGTACTAATGATTATTCTCTTATACTATGTATGAGATTTGTATGATATATGAGTATAAAACAAACACAGTAATACAAACTCAAATAAAGTAGTTTAAAAGCCATGCTTACGAAAATATTACACTACCCCATAATACTCACTTATGTCAATTTTTATAAACTGGACTTTATGGTAAGTCAATCCGCTGTGTTTTTTCATTCAGGATACTACATTTTAAACAATGAACGTGGTATGAACATGGTATGGCCTATACACATACAGGTTGTATAGAAAAACCTAAACAACAATAAAATAACTGCTTATAGCGAATATAAAATTTATTTTGAGCCTTCCATTTGTTCATATTTAAGGACAAAGCTATACAATGGTCTATATGCGCAGTGGCAATTGCAGGGATTGCACCCAGAATTTAACTTTATAAACCCTTCAGCTTACAATGATTCACTTAAAGAGTGTCTTTGTGCTATAGTAACATCATACCTTATGTTAAAGTTGATCTTCTACGAAAATTGTTTAGGTTTTAGTATTAAGCCTTTACATGTGTTACTAATGTTGGTTCATATTTATATAAAATCATTTTGCTTAATTAATCTTTCTGATTAAGGATTCATCAGTTAATTACATCACTGTGCGTTCTAAAAAATAAGAGTAACTGAAAGTGGGTATAATTTTGTCAGACGATTTCAGAGCCTTGTACGTTTTGTTTTGACTTCCATAAATTAACCGCGTGAACCGGAGATCAAATATGGAATAAAACTTTTTTAAAGGAATGACCAAATAGTTTAATTTATTTTATCTATACAATGTAAGGAAAATGGAATAAATATAAGTAATCATTAAAATCTGTAATGATAATTAATTATTTAGTGCAGCCTACACCAATGCATCATGTGTTTTTTGTATAACACAAGAGAACTTAGAGAGGACTAAATAAAATACTTATCTTGAACTGAAGGTTTCTGTAAGAAGCTGTAGTTATGTTTTTGATTCCATCATAAGTTCTGAATAGACAGATTTCATGTAAGATTGACAGCAGTCCTTATTGACAGTTTAAGTTAGTTCTGGATGTTTATTTCATGTGCACAAGGATTTGTTACTGTGAGGTCACCAAAAACTTTAGGACTGAATATTTAAAACTTGTTAAATAGTTCTGGCATAAATCATGTTAAATCAAAATAATAGTACAGTTTTAAGGTAACTATCCACATCAGTCAAAAATATTAGCCTTTCAAGCATAATAAGATGAATAAATATTGGCAGCATATAACTAAAAACAATTAATGGAATGACAAAAAGCAAGGGTGAAGAAATTTAGGTGAAACAACTGCACAAAATAATTCTTTTCTCAAAGCTTCTAAATAAAATGGATGTATTAGTCTGTAAAGCCCAAAATGATGAATTATTCAAGAACCATATATACTTAATTGCAGCATTCAGCCACATATATTTTGTGACCTTGACACTTCTAATTCTAATTACACTAAAACTGAAAGAAAATCTGCACTTGATAATATGACTGAATTGTGAAAAAATGTGATGAAACAGATGGTGATAGTCTCTGTACCACCAAGTTTATTCACAGAACATAGATTCTGGATTTAAAAGAAAAAGAAAAAGCCTATTTTCCTAAGCAAAGTATTTTACCAATTATCATGTAATGAAAACATAGCAGAGAAAAAAGAGCATTGATGTGAAAGTGTCAAGGCTTTTGAAATATTTCAATAATTTGAATTAGTTTGTACAGTTATTCCTATTTATGTTTTCAATAACTCTTACAGTTCTATGAGCATTTGAATGATAAAGGATGGAGACATTGAGAAAATAGTTATAGTTTTAACCTAGCTTTCTATAGATGATTGTAAAGATGCTCTGTACTATATCATCATGCATTATCTTGATTATTCTACACTATTGATTTTATGAAAATTCTTAAACACTATATTTATTTGCATTTGTAAAGTAAACAGGTCAAGTGATTGGCCAAGCTCCCTACAAATTATATTCTGGAACATTCTCCAAAAGATGCCACAAAAAAAAAAGCAAGGATCTTTTCAACTTTCAAAAAGATTATGGATGGCCCTCAAAGAGGCACAAAACTGTCAAATGTTTTTTTTCTTCCAATGGCTATAAAATACTGGAGAAAAAAATTGTGCAAGTATCCAAAATATGTTAGACTACTGCATTTAACAGTTTTCAGGAACAGAAGTATTATCTGAAACTGTATCATACGCAAATATTATACAACAAATTTATCCTTGGCTCTCTAAAAACACAAAGCATAGATGTCAAGTGAAAGAAATACATTATTGTCTGCCAAATCGTTTTCAATTTTTTTGTACTAAAGGTAAGAATTTAAAATCAAAGGTAGTTAGAGATCTATCAGTTACTTAATAATTATTTGATTGACTATAGAACAGTTTGATTTGGAATTAACTGATATTATTTATATACATCCTTGTCCAAATTAATTGAAACAAATGGTCATTTTACAATACTTTCAGCATGGCAGCCAGTGTAGGCTCCTGGACCTGCTGATTTCCTTTAATAGTCATTTTTTCATACAGACGGCATCATTAGCTGTGTTTTGCAGTATGGTTGACCTATTTTGGTATACATGACGAACTTTTGAGGAATATTACGCCATTTGAAATTGCATTAGAAAGGCAAGAAGACCAGTCAAAAACAACTTCTTACCAACTCAATGAAGTAAAACGGTATCAATAAGGTCTGAAATACAAGAACTGGATGAAAGAACAATGGAGGAAGGTGTTATTTAGTGACAAGACTCATTTCTTCGTACAGGGTCAAAGAGGTCTGCACGTTCACAGATCTCCAGGTGAAAAACTTCAAGAATCTCACATCAATCAGTTCGTAAAACATCCCTTGAAGATGTTTTGGGGCTTTTTCAGCTACTATGGCGTCGGAGGCTTACATATCCTAAAAGGTATGATGCAAGGACCACAGTACATTGAAGTTTTGCAGAGAAAAGTCGTTCCAGAATTACAAGAGATTTCCAGATGGATCTGGCATTTTTCAGCAAGATCTGGCTCCATGCCACACATCAAAACTTGTGAAGAATTTTATGACTACAATGCAAATAAAGGTTCTGGACTGGCCTGGAAACTCTCCAAACTTAAATCCTATTGAAAATCTTTGAGCAATTTGTGAAGAAAGACTTCGGGGAAATGACTGTACTATGAAAGACAAGCTAATTGAGGTACCGTGATCCAAAAATTAGTAAAGATTGCAATCAACTCGTGGACTCGATGCCAAAGCGGATTAATGATCTTCTGAAAAATAAAGGCAGTCATATCATGTATTAATTTGTGAGTAATTTTTGGATTCTCAGAAATAAAATGCAAAAAAATTGAAAAAATCATAATTTTCTGTCTTGTTTCAATTAATTTGTACAAGTGTGTAATTAGCTAATTTTAAAACACAGTTTTGAATCCTTCCATGACTGAAGTTCAAAAGTGAATTGATAGAACAAAATTACTTTTCTTTCAGGTTCTGATGAATATTTATACATTACTTTCTTAAGAAATTGCAAAATTTTTAGTACTTCCTAAATTGTTTTAAGTGTCTATCAACATTAATAAAACCTTTAAATTTGCATAAGGACTGGTATTTTTCCATCTTTGGTAAAATCATAGATGACAATACAGTTCATCTCCCACAGTCAACACAGAAAGGGCTTTGTGTTTTTTTCTTTCAAGATACCTGTAGCTACAAAATCCAATTATTTTAATTGTTTAAATTATATATACATTAGTACGGCCATGGATGTTTTGTTCTTTGTTTACCACATCTCAAAATCAGAACTTTTAAAAAATCATTTATAAATAATGTAAATTACTTCCAAATAATTCAGTAATGAATTTGCTTCTCCACCATACAATCATTGCCCCAACTGTAAAGTGCACATCCTCATATTTCTGCCAAAGATATTTTCAACATCCTTCACCTGGTTCTTGAGATGATATAATACTGCTGATATTATTAGCCAATTGCTTTCATTCAATCCCATGTATATGGAAATGGGAGTTCAAGAGTTGAAGCTAATCTTGTTAACTAAAATGTCCAGCTTAATAGGCCATTCTTGGTTTGCTGAAGCAGAGTCACACAAAGAATTAACTGATTCTGTATGAAAGTTCTTATTGTATTTTAGAAAAAGTGCTACTGCATACTTCAGACTGATTCAAACATTTCTTCTTTAAACTCACCATGCTCAAGAACCACCACATCTCCTTCAGAATCACCAAGTCTGCAACAGAATGTTGAAAAAGAATCCTTCGCTCATTATGAAATACAGGTCATAATTCATTGTTCACCACAACGTTTTTATGGAAATAATACTTTTAGCATGAAACAAGGCATTTAAAATAAGTGAAGATAGAGCTAACAACCTATCAAATGAAACTAAGAGTTCCAAACTGTATGGTTTGTTACTTGTTTATTAATCCACACGTCTCAGGGTCCAACAGATTGCCAGTAAACAGTTAAATTTTTTCATTGTGACAAAATTTTGTAGCTTCTTCATGGATGCATACAGTAGTTAAACTATAAGTAAGCTGAGACATAACTCTTATTAGACTAAATTTATTTAAGATTCTCTTCTGACCAGGGTTGAAATTATCAAGAAAAAAACGTAGAGGTACTCAGCTGGGTGAAAATTTTTGAAAAAGAAAAAAAAACTGTATAAACATAAAAAACAACAAAGCAGCTTGATTAAATACTGCCCTAAAAAATAGGTTACAGCACTCATTACAAGCAGAAGTCTACCCCTGCTTCTGACAGAATATATTTGTTAATACCAGTAAGCCTTTATAACTTACCAGTAAAGGCACCTTATAATATGCCAGACTTGCCATCCACTTACTTCAAAAGTACTTCTTCTATACATAGAATTAAAAATTACTTTTGATTAGTGTTGGCTTCATTTACTGAGATTCCTCATTCAATTGAAACATCACCTATAGCAGTGAAATTGAAATGTTTGCCAAACTCAAAGTTTACATCCAATTTCTTATTCATATAAACCCAAACTTTAAAGAGCTCACCTGAAATTATGTACTAAATTTCATTACAATTGGTTTAGTTGGTCCCTTACAAGAAGTTGTAATATCGAACAGAATTCTTTATATGTACGTTCATACATTATATATATATATATATAATCATATAATAGATTTTAGCAAAAATTATTAATTTTTTATCATAACAACATGCCTTCATCTCAGCTAATATAACATCGTCACTGAAAACAAACGAAACTAATACTTGTACACTTTCCTAATGTATTCTAAACGAAGTTGTAGCAACACAGTTACACATTCTGAAAATCATTTTGGCAGCCAATCATGAAAAATAACCGTTGGCATCGCAGCTACAAATGGGCAATAGGTTAGATACTATCACTACATCAAATTTAATTCTTTTTAATACAGAACACATGATTTCAAACTAAGTGGCTGTGATATTAAACAACAAAAATGTAATGACAAATTCACACCAGACCAGAGTTCTATGTATTACGGATATTGTGTCAGTGGCTTACTTAATTTTACATTTATAGAAATAGTTTACATTTAGTCTTTTTATTGTACTATATATTCAGTACAACTGATAAAATGTACAATTCATTTTTGCAAACAACCAAAGTTTTCTTCATAAATTAGTAATTTTCCAACTACAATGTGAAAAAAAAGGATAAGAGAAATATCTGTATAAAATGTTACAGTTTAACTGATACATATTTATTCACAACTGACATCTGGAGATCAGTCTTACTCCACTTCTACAGAACTGATTATGCTTTTAATAACATTACAATTCAACTGATAATGTAAAAAAAAAAAAAAAGTTCAGTTGAATCACAACTAGGATGAAGCTTGGGTGACTTAAGTACTGCAAAATAATTTAAGTGCATGTGTGTGTTTTAGGGACAATTTGTACTAAAATATTTTATTTGTTTGATTGCAGATACGCATACAATGGGCTACCCATGCTTTGCCCACCATGAGTATCAAAACCCAATTCCTAACTCTGTAGGTTTTCACATACTACTGTGCCACTGAAGAGATGACCTCAATTTACTACAAGGTATATACACTAAACATCATTCCACTGTTTTCTTATACCTCTGCATTTCTGAATTATTTGCCAATCAATGGATTGTTTTCAATAATCATTCAAGTAGAAATGCTACTCTTTTGTTAGTATTATGTTTAGTTTTGTGTTTTGAGAGCTATATTCAAATAACCATTATTACTAATAAATATTTTATATTTATTTATGAAACAAGTGTTTTCACTGCACATTTTTCAGCTACTGTCTTTACATTACTTTTCACAGCTGAAGTAACAAACATTTTGGAAATTGAATATATTAAGCAAATTTAGCTTGGTTCAAGTTCAGGTGTCATTAGAGAACTTGACAAACTGGTGAAACCATAGCTGTTTCTACTGGAAAAGATTCAGGGTTTAGTGACGTTATTCAGCATTGTCTGAACTAGAGAACAACAACATATTTACTGTGCAGCTCCAAATCTTGATGTTACTAATGATTCAGATGTAACAGATCAAGTGAAGTCAAGACTGTTAGAGAGTATAAAAAGAAAGAAAATTGAACCACATAACATTTATATCGCTTTAATGAAATATTCCACCGACACTAATAAAAAATACTGAGAAACACCAACAAAATGTATTTGATGAGATGATGTGCTGAAAAGTTTGTCTCACAACTTCCTTTTGAAACATAACCTTTGTCAGTGTCACTTTAAATATACACAAGATACAATCTTCCAGAAGTTACTATTGTAAAGTAGAATTAGAAAATAAATGACAAACACTGAAAAATTAAAGCATTAATTACCTCATAAACATCTTGTCCCTTCTTTACCCATTTAAGCTTTAGATGTATCACAAACATTAAATAAGGGAGTATATAAAAATAATTAGCTTAAATCATTACTTCATAAAGGTTGTTTCTTGTATCACACTTTTATATCTTCTGAAACCTTTCATTAGAGTTACTGGACACACACACTCTCACAGTCTGACCTAATTCTGTTGTCACTAGATGCACAGTTCAGTCACAGTATTTTACTATTGTTTTTGCTAATAGATTACATATTTATGTTCAGACACATAACCTTATACATAAGTACTTACTGAGTAAATCCAAAGATTTCTTAAAAAACAATGATATTTTATTCACTTACTTTATACGTCATCACTAAGGAAAAGAGCAGAATTTCATACTTATAAAGGCTGTTTCACTTCCACCAGAATTAGTTTTGATAGAATTTATAAAAATTGACAGTTCAAATATTTGTGGACAACACAAACAAAAACAGAAACACAAAGATAAGACTAAACAGCATGATTGAATTTAAAAAAAAAATGTAGACAATACTTTATATATGATCTCTATGTGGACAGTGTAGGATCCCAAAGATAATGCAAAAAATCTGAAAAACACCATATAGTATTTTAACTAGTGCTTATTTTTTGTTTTGACAGGTCCACGTGGTGGTGTTACAGGTCGTCCAGCATTCAAACCTCCATACTGGTACTTGGCTTTTTTCTCAGATGGTTTAAGTATCTGTGAATTTCAGAAAAAAAAAAGAACAGTAAGTAAAAATAATTATGGTCACCACATATATGATTCTGTCTAAGAAATGTTTCTAAGTGCTTGTAACTTAGTGTTATCAATTATCTACTTACAATTGGATCACAAACATTTAACTTGGGAACATGTATTTTTAAAAAACATTAGTTTCAATTGTGCTTTAATTCTAAAGTTTACAGCAATTACTAAACTATGCAGAAAGTGTCTACATAATAAGGTCATGTTTTTGTTTGGACCTTGGTTAGATGAGACCATAAACATAAAATTTTGAAAGCATATTTTTAATGCTGTACCAACCATCATGTTTCTATTCAAAAGTTGTTTTTACCCATTACAACAATGTATGTATCTCAAAATTTGTCATCCAAGTTTTGTCTAGGACTTCAACAATATAAAGCTGATAAAAGTATTGTCAAAACTTTGTTTCAGAGGATCACCAAGCTCTGAGACACAACAGCAACATCATTTTTGCTGATATTAAGTTTTTATAAAAGAAAGTACCAATTCATTAATGAACCCCACACAAAAACTGAGTACCTTTATTTTCTTCGCCTAGTAAATGTTTAAGCACCTTCTTAAAACAATAGTGACTGACATTTCATGCATTTCACAGCATAAACCACATTGGACAGAAGTTTCCAAGTCATTAATTAATTTTGGTTTCATATGAGATTACAGTTCATTAATATCAGTCAATATCCATCAGCAGTGGTTTAACTCAGGAAAAAATCACATCTTTCAGTATTAGCTCTTGATATACAAAGGACTGAGTACATTAATTTAATTTTTAACAACAGAAAAATAATCATGTGACAACCACAACCATACAAAGTTACAGTGAAACAGCATGTTCAGAGGTAGTGTTATGCACTGAAATTTGTTTGCTTTTGGGAATCCTTTCCATGTAAATTAGTTAAATCATTACATTGTAAATTTGTGTTTAGACTGGAAATTTTAGCAAGCAAGATATCCAAGAACCATCTCTGCCTGGGAAACCTACAGAAGTTCTGTATACCTAAGTTGACTATGATATATTCAAGTAGCTAGAGAATGAAACTGATATTCATTGACAAAAACATACTGTAGTCAGCACCTATGGGTTATTGTATAATCAAACTGTTAAAGCAGATGCTGGAAAACCTCTGTCTTTATAAATTAGATGGATTATGTAAAGTCTTCAGAGAAGGAGATGTGCTGTGGATATGACAGTCCTAAGACAAACCTTATAATAGAAAGCATATTTTTATAATAGAAACTATGATGCAGGGCTATTGTCAAAATACACATCCATTAGCTAAAGCATAACCAGGCATGGAGACATGGATTATAGCAACATGGTGAGGCTATAAAATCATTTTAATATCAGATATTCAATTTTCATTTTATTTTCTTTTTTTAAGTTAAAAATTAATTAATGAACTTTTGTGAGGAAACTGAAAGCTATAATACAAACCTGGAATGAACACATTAATGTCTCATCAACTGACATCATTCCTCCAGCATTATCAAATTCACCACAATAATTGGGAGCAGAAAACAAGGTAACTAACTGCCTCTTTGCAAAGAATTCATATCCATCTTCTACAACCTAGAAACAGAATTAAAACATTCCATCAGAATGGTGTGCAATTAAAAGATGTGTCACAGGATAATTATCTCGACTTTAAGTACCAAGCAAGTACACAGTTGGCCTAAAAGATTTCAGTTGTTACTTCTATAATAATAATAAAAAGAGAGAGAATTCATTATTAATAAATTAACTTTATTATGTCATGAAAATGAATGAGTTCTAACACTACTAGAACACACATTTCTATGTCATTTAATCTTAAAGCTTAAAAAATAATAATCCAATTTATAGTGGTAGTACCATTATAAACTGCTTTTCACTATTATTTTTTTAACCCCCTCTTTCTATTTTCACACACATAATCACAGGAAATACACCTACTTTATCCCTAAGTGGACAGCTTTGGTTTTATGTTCATAACACAAATTGTAAACCAAATTACTTCAAAAAATTAAAAAACAGCTTTATTATTGATGTTAGTCAATACTATTATCACAAGAATGTAATTTGTAATTCAAATATTTATGTAAGTTCTAATTTCAAAAGAACATTTTTAAAAAATTTCATTCAATCTTCACTTTTCCCCCTTTCAATTAGTACAACTCAAAATAACCTCTCAAGTTTCCCTCTTTCAGTTAGTACAACTCAAAATTCCTCCCACGTACAATGTTGGTTATAATCTATGGACAATTTCAAAGTCTAAAATTTGCTAACAGCTCCATTTACTGAAATATAACTTTTCTCAACCAAACAGAAACTCCTCCCATGTGTTCTTAACTTTAAGGTTTCTTTCAAAACATCTTACTTGTTTATAACATAGAAAGAGCTCATCTTACAAGCTAACAATGATCCTCTTGAAATTGAAGGTAAATATACATTAACAAGATGTCATGATTTTGTACCTTAGAATAAAGGAAAAATGTCACTCATAGCACTTAATGTTATATCCTAGTTACATCTTAATTAGAGAGACAAACTTGTTTTTGTACATTTCATTTTAATGATTTATGTTATAGTTATGTTTTACAATGCATATCTGAAATGTAAAATTTTTATATTGACACAGATTTAGAGAAAAAATACTTTAGGAATAGGTAACAAGTGTACAAGTCTGAAGCTGCAAATGTGATTATGTAATGTTTGCTATGTGTCATTGTGCTCTTCAGACATAGAAAACTGAAGATATAAAACAATTACAAGGATGTTCAAAAAAGATCTACAAACATCCAATGTAAACAAATCGTAACACTGCATGCAGAAATAGGCTTAAGTTAACATAAATGTGACGTGTTATAATACAGTACTGTACTGTCTACAAGCTCAGTAATTAAACTACATTACTAATTTAAACTCTATACAACTAAAGTAGCAAAGCTACATAGTACTGAGCCTTGGTCATAATGTGCCAGTCCTTTTGTTTTGCTGGAAAAAAATTCTTATATATCTACAATCTAGTTTATATATTGTACCCTGTGTAGTCATGCAAGTAAGTCTCTTACTTGTATAGCAGGTAATTTTCAAATGGGTTTAAAATTAGTACAATTTTCAGCTCCTTCCTTGTACAAAAATAAAACTTACTAAAATGCTTAAATCTCAAACCCACTATCACTTTATAGTTCTATTTCCATGAGACTATGAAGCTTGCTTATGCTCAGAACATGTAGCAACAGACATACATTGCTGTTTACATTTATACATGCATTATGAAACTGATAATTTATGTACTGTAGATGTCACACTTAGTTATTTGCTGAAGTGAGTTTATGGTAAGGTTGTTTATGCAATTATTTATGAATCATATGTTGTGTAACACATACCTTCAACTGTTATAAGTTAGTGTTACAACTTTCTGAATTTCTTTTCATTTTAATTGAGTATCATAGTATCAGAACACCTAGTATGACACAGAATGTTCTAGACTTCTATCAGTGTATAAACATACATTGAAATATTATTATTTAGGTCTAGACTGAGTGCTTCCGAGTTTTGCAATAAAGAGAATATAGTGGTAGTTTTTAAGTGAAAGTATCACAAACTGTATTGTAATAACAAAGCAGAGAAGAATAATTCATCTTTTCAATAATTTTCTAAAATAATTAAACCAGACAGTGCAGACTTCCAAACAAAAAAGAGAGAGAATCATTTAGAGCTCTGGATACAACTGTGATAACCAGAGTGAAATGACTATTTGTACAAATAAATTTAACAAGTTTTAATATTTTAAAACAAATGGACTGTTGGTGTTTATTGTTGAAATTTATCACCAAATCATCACATCTACATACAGTATAGAATCCAGCCTATGAAACCTGACAGCAACAATATGGTTTTGGGCTTAAAACTACAGTGTCAACAGTAACCACTTCAAGCAATGGGTTCAAGCCAAAAAATGCTAATGCTTCATCAGAAGAACTTAAATCATGTAAAAAATGTTATAGCACAACTGCTTACAGTGTTTAACAATAAAAGCACAATTTTTTTTTACATCATAAGTACACTCTGCTCAACACTCAAGAACTGACTAAAAATAGAGTACAGAAATGTCAAGTACAGAACACTAGCCAAGTTGGAATATCAATACGAAAAATCAAAGTTGGTCATTTTGACCCCACCTTACTAGTTAAGAATTAAAATTATGATTTCTTTTGTGTACAAAATATTTGTAATATTCATTTAAAGCTCAATGTATTTCATGAAGATACGCAAAGTAAATTCAAAATTATGGTAAGCATTAATTTTCCAATACAAGATCAATCCATGACAGATGCCATGCATGTAGGATGAAAGCATATGATCTTTGTTCTAACTAACAATTTAAGATTCTTTATAACAACACCTGAAATAAATAAAAGTTCAAGTGAAATTACAAATTTTTATATGCTTAATTATGGAAATAACCTTTTGTCACTCATTAACTCACAACTTGTTTTGAATAATTTATACAGATGATCAAATGTTTTAATAGTATAATAATCTAACTTAACTAAATAACATGATAACTGCAGGATCTGTCAATGTCATCAAGAGATGACCTCACCACATAAATCAGAGGTAACATGTTAACACGTTTTGTTTATAGAACAGTCAATACTGTATATAAAATCTTGCGATATCAAACAGTAAATTATTTATAACAAATTTTGTAAAATCCTTACTTGATGTGCTCTACAAATTAGATCTAAGTCATGGCGGTTGAGGAATTTGCTCACAACATCAGCACCAAATGTGAAAGAAACTCCTCGATCATTCTCTCCCCATCCATTTACGCCTTTGTCAGGGTCAGACCAGAGAAGATCACATAATAACCCTATTTAAGATATGTTTAATATAACAAATGAGAGGAGGACCAAAATGTTACCCCTTAATATTATTACCTCATTTTCTTGAAAAAAGGCTAAGAAAAACAGAAGCTATTGTCAACTTAATGAATAAAGATAGAATCACAAGATACTTCTGTTAACTAATATTTTGTGCTCTTAAACAACAAAAGTTTCTGTAAATTGAATAATAATGAACAAGGCTTAGAGATTCCATTAAAAGCTACACATTTGAAAATTAATACTAACTGTTAATCACTTATACTCACACACACATGATATTAAACAAAATACCCAAGTACTCTTTTATTCCAATATATAAATAGCTTTCCAATGTTAAAAAAAGTTTTGAAAATTTACCTCACTTTTACAATGCACAATTAAAAACAAATTTGAACATGCAGCTTTTATCTTCAATGACTAGTTTAATATAGATATTCTTTTTAATTTCTTATAAATATTCTGATTTCACATTCTTCTGAGAATACAAAACTTGTTTAATTTCCTTAACGTGTGAAATTATAAACCAGGTTGTTCATGCTATGTGTTTATTTGTTAATAATAATTAAAGTAAAAACAATCATATTAATAAGCAATATACAACATACATACATATAACACAAAAAATAAAATAGATCTTTCTAACAACTGCTTCCTTGTGGTCAGTGGTTAGAAAGCAAAGAAGTCATCATACTAAATCAATGCACAATGACAACTATGCTTTGACAGAACTTCATAATTACAGGAAAAACAGCCTGTCCTTTGGCTAATGCTGAAACTTCATCTATCATGTAACCATAACACATGATCCTAAAAGAAGTCCTGAATATGGCAGCAAGTTCATTAAAGAACCCCAGCTCTTCAAAAGATCATATGAACATATAAACAGTGACACATTAAAGACATATATTCAAGAAGATAATGAACCTATCCAACAACCACTGTACAGAAATAAAACCCAAAAGTAACACAACAGCCTTAGCCTTTGACTAAACTAAATGAATTCATTATAAAAGGAATATTAAAAAACATTCTCAAACATTAAATTTACCGATTTCTTTCACAAATACATTCCTATTATGAATTATTAAAGATCACATCATGTTATTCAGCACTGAAAAAAAAAAAAACTGTCACTCTACCCTGTCACATTCTCAAACAATAACCTATGTTATGTCGGACACCAACCGACCAATGCAAAATCACTACTGATTTCTTTTACAAATACATTCTATCTTTCCTTCCCTAGAAAAAAAATCAACCACATCACATTCCTTATGAAATTCTTCAAAACACACAATTCAACACTAAATTTTATGTTAAGTAAAAACTAGATACTATTAGGCTATAATTTTTTTTTATGAACAAGTACATTTTTTATTCTTAATTACGTAATAAACACTTTATTCCTAGTTTTCTCCAAAATTTTTGTTGAGTCAAAACTTAAGTTAGTAAAATAAAAAACAAACTCAGGAATATTTTTCCCTGTATGAACAAAAACAGACCCAGATATAAATCTCAAATATTCTGAAAATACAAGTAAAAAGTGGAAGCTGATGAACTTAAAAAAAGGTGCATATTTAAATGAAGATCAAGCATGTGAAAAAATAGCAAATTTATTTTTTCTTTATATTGTAGGCCACCAATAACCACATATCAGCTTAACTACACTTAAGACAGAAGTACCTTATAGGACAGACTTTTCTTTCCACAATGCAGTAACACAAAACTCTCAAATTTCAAACTGCTTGGAAAAGTAGGTGTCAAAGAATGTTAAAACATTTTCTGTGTTAGACCTAGCAGAGTTGACTGTAACTATAAATTCACAGGTATAACATAATAAAGTATTACACAGACCTAAAATCCCCCAAACTCAACACATTTCACTGAATCAAATATGAATTTAACATGTCACAGATCAACTACATTTAAAATGGCAAAAAAATCTAATGCTATTTCACTATTTTTAAAATGAAGTACAGTGTAAAATTTTGTTATAAATTATTCTTGTCTTGTTTGTCAAATAACAATACTCTGGTTTATGCTAAGACCATATATGAATGAATATGCAATATCAAAGGGATACTAAAACAAACTGTAGATATGCATTTTGGAGGTTCTAAAGGCTATGCAAATGACATATGTAAGCTGTAGAATAGTAAAAGTTTGTTTTTTTTCACAGGAAAAGTTCCTTGCACCCTGTAAGAGTAACTCTGATGTCAATTCACTGAGATATCTTGATTATAACACATCTAACTTTTTTGTGGACAACAAATTTAAACATTTCACCAAAAAATTTGTTACAATTTACATAGATGACTGCAGTTAACTTAGAATTATAATCAAAGTTCCTTTCTTAATATAGAGTCAGACCAATACTGACCCCATGTATACTCTTCAAAACAAGAAATGCAAAAGGGATATTTTGTTATTTTAAAGAGAAATGTATGCAATAACGCTACAAGCTCAGAGTATGTGATGTTACATGTTAAGGCACTGATTGTCAGACCAAACTGACAATAAAAGTTATACACTTTGAAAACATCGGATTTTTCGCCAAACGCATGCGTGTCCAATAAATTTGTTTGAGAGATCTGCATGTTCTGCAAGTGCAACATGTGCAAAATCCCTATAAAAGTGATGGGTTCTCGGTTTCCATAGCTCAGTGTTAAGCCACCGACACGCATTACAGTTACGCCAAGACTGACTGAAGCACAAAGCAACATCGCTATTGGTCACTTGGAAGCAGGCGAATCTTGATCAGATGTTGCCAGAGCTGTGAATGTCCACCCAACCACCATCACAAGGCTATGGAATCGTCACCAACAACATGGTCAACTCGTTACAGTTCACGATCTGGCAGACCTCGTGTGACCACACCCGCACAAGATCGCAACATCCGTTACGCCACCTTTGGGATAGGACCACCACTGCAACGCCTACTGCCTCAACCATACCAGTGCTGCGTAGGGATTTCGATCAGACCGTATGCAACCATCTACGAGATGCAGGAATCCGACCTCGACGCCTAGTCAGAGGAGTCATCTACACACAGCAACATCGTCAAGCACGGCTGCAGTGGACTCGGGCACATCGGGTATGGCCTCATCGACGATGGAGGCATGTTTGGTTCAGCGATAAATCACGTTTTATGCTTCATAGGCAGGATGGAAGGACCCGTGTTTACCGTCGCCAAAGTGAACGTTTTGCAGCAAACTGTGTGCAGGATGTTGACAGATTTGGTAGTGGCAGCGTCATGATGTGGGCTGCCATCACCTACAATGCCAGAACAGACCTTTTGCACATTCGAGGGAATCTCACTGCTCAATGATACGTCGACGAGATTCTTAGCCCACATGTGCAACCCATCATGGTGAACGTCAATGACGTTTTTCAACACGACAATGCCCGTCCTCACCAGCCCGACTCACCACTGTGTTCTTGAGACACCACAACATCAAAGTTCTTCCATGGCCCTTCAGATCACCAGATTTAAACCCCATCGAACATCTTTGGGACGAGTTAGACTGACGTCTGCGACGGCGACAACCTCAACTGCAGACTCTACCTCAGCTTGCAGCAGCTTTGCAGGTTGAGTAGATAGCCATTCCACAGGATGTGATTCGTCATCTCATCGCTTCCATGGGCAGGAGATGCCAAGCAGTTATTGATGCTCACGGGGGCATACTCGTTATTGACGTTGAGTGACGTTAAACTTCACCTAGTGAGCGTGGACTTCGCCTTTGCAGACTTTGGATGTTCAGCAGTGAATGTGCAAAGTTTCACACATGTCATACAGAACTACCCGGAATAAACTTGTTAACAATTTGTCTCATATTTTGCCTTTTGCGGTTTCTTTTTTTGAAGAGTATATACTCAGCAAGATATTTCCTATATCTTATGAGAAACCCTACTACCATCTTTCATTTGCATTGACAAATAAATTTCAAAACATTTTTAAAACAGATAATTAAATATTATATAATTATTATACTTAGACATCACAATATACCCCCTCCTACACAACAAACCTTTTAAAACTTTTGACATCAGTGCACCTTTAACCCCAAAACAGTAGGAATGTTGCAGCACCACAGTGAGTGAAAGTGACATTACAATATATATTATGATTCAAAGTTTTATATTATCTAAGTTTAAAGTCCTTTATTTCAAAAGAAAACTTCAGATGTAGTGTCACATGGTCCACATATTATGAAACCTCAACTTCAGCACTGTTATGTAGTTATGTAATGCAGTTATGTAGAGGAACAACTAGATAATAAGACATTTACTTAACCCTACTGATGCATACATTTCAAGTTCTCTGGATAAATGCAGTTGAAACAAGTAAAATTTTGTCAACCCCTGACTAATGCCACATCCACCTTCAATAGATTTGTCCGAGATTTATAGCTTACTTCTAGAGCTTACATACACATGTATATACTCATTAAAAAAGAAATTTTACACTATAATCCAAGAGGTTATTTTGTAACTGGCATGCAGTTTTCATAAAAGGGTGCATGTACCTGCTTAATCGACTACACCATTTATGGTTGTTTCTTACATAAATATGTAATAGTGAGAGATAGTCTAAATTGTATTTAGGTCTTGGTATAATATTTTAGTTATTTATGTGTTAGTTATGTTCTAAAATGCATAATTGAAAGATTTAAGCATACATCATGCTTTGCATCCATTCTCAAAGCTAATGATATTACGAGGTGCTTGAAAATTTTTACACTAGTTATGTATCTCTGCCAGAGGGAACAGTTAATTTGTGACGAGATGAATAATAATGGTATAGAACAAAAAATAAAAACACTAAAAATTAACTATACATGGAAAGGAACAGACCTCATTACAAATATAACCAAAAGAAGACTTTAAAATATTCTACAAAAATAGGTTTGTACTTTTTTATATTTTTAATTTTAACCCTTAAACAGCAGCCATCATCATCAGATGCTGCTATCTACAACATTCCTGCTGTTTAAGGGTTAATCATTTCATTGCATTGTACATTGATGGTAATAGTTAGTTAACAATATGGTAGAGAAAATAAAACAAACTACAAATATTTTACTCAAAAAGAAAACTTTTGATGTTCATTCAGAAGGTTCTAAAGAATATACAAATTGAAACTAAGAGTTTGAGTGCAAATAATACAAAGATAAATAGTATATATTTTTTTAGAAAGACAAACAAAGTAATGTCATTTTCAAGATACAAGGTTTTGGAGGCTATCTCAGAGTTACCATGTGTAGATTGCATAAAGGTTCATGTCAATTTGATGTGAAATGTATGGCCATGTTGCATAAGAGTTAGACAACAAAATTCTACAAAATTACTTAACACCCTTACCCTAGGTGTCCTTTTCTACTGACAGTTTTAGTGGCTTATATTCAAACTTTTATTAAACTACTTTCTGTTTATTTCAATTAGTATAACATATAAAATCTAACCAATAATCAAAATTTTAATAGTAAGTTTTGAGTTGTTAATTCTCAAAAGCAATATTTTTAAAAAATCCTGAATTTTACCTAGTGTAACATTTTCTCTAGACATCTTATCTACTTTATTTTATCTACCAGCCCTACGAAAAGTATGAAATTAAATGTAAATTACACACTGTAAAATCATCATTGCTCAAACAAGTTATATTTTTTCTAGTCTTCAATTTTGTTTGGTTACAGAGCTGTCAAAAAGAAAATCAGACCCTTACTGTCACACCCACCTGTCACATTCTTTCTTTCAGGATTTCTTAATAGTTCTCTCATGTTTAATTATACATTACCTATAACCAACAGAAAATGAAGGTTTTCATCTGTCAAATGATATATTACATAGTGTTCTGAATATATGTGTCAATTTCACTTATAATACAACTTTGGAGCCCTCAGGAATCACAACAGCCACTTGGGTGAATTTGTAACAGCTCTTGTAACACAGTTAGAAAGTCAGAAAAATGTCTGCTTTTTTTCATGTTATTAGTCTATGTTCGTTACTGCTTTATTTAGATAAATTTCACCAACAACCAACAGCAAAAAAAAAAAAAAAAAACGTTTGGGTAAGTACTTGTTTTCCATGGTTATTCTTTAGTTATTATTACAAAAGTAACTAAAATGTACAAATATGGATCTTTTTAGATTAGTTAAGATTAAATTAAGTAAAATAAGTAATAATAATACAATAAATGTTTCACAAGGCACACACACAAGCAGCTTGTAGTAGCTCATGGGTAATGTAATTTAATAGCATAACACAAGCTGCACATGCTCCAAGTAATTTTCATCTTATAATGGCAAGAATAGTAGCTAGTCACAGTTCACAGAGCTATCAAAAGGGCAATAAAAATATTTTTATGAGCTTTAAGCTCCTTAGGATAAATGAATGTAGTTTCATGTTACAATATAATGTCATTCTATCAAGAAAAATAGCGTAATTTAAATTTTCTTTTCTGGTTATGGGGTTGGTCAAATTGACCAATCCCATTTTGAAATATGGTAGAGAAAAAGAAGGTAAAACTACTTTTACACTTTCATAAGGAGTTAAACAAAATAAAATGTTTCTAAACAAAAATGGCTTTCCAATAACATGACAAACAGTATTACATACAAGGAGTTATTTCAAACAAACAAATTTCAGTACTTAAAAACAATTTACAATATTATCAAACAGGTGCAAACATATATTAAATGTATGTAAAAAAATATAAACTTATTTCTACAATTAATGATTCACGAGTAGCTTTTAAACCTGAGAACAAAATACAAAACTTGTAAAGATGGAATTTCATACTTAAAAACATCTAAAGTGATACCTAATTTTAAATGTCCCAGATGTAATTCTACATCTGTCTGTTTGACAATCAGATGATTGGACATGCTACTACAGCAACAAAAAGATAAGACTAGTATACTGGATCACAAGCTTGATAAATATTATATTGGTATATGTCACAGTGCATTTAATGTTCTCATTACAAGACACAATTAAAAAGCCTTGTATGTAAGAAATATTAACAAATTTAAACCTGAGCTGAACATGACTGATTGAGCAGTAATATTATTGACATTAATACAGAAATGCAGATAACTATAATCTGATGAAACTTTAGAAGTCCTCAAGGCACTTTTTATTTTAATCTTATAGACCTAATATTATCCAAACAGCAAAACACAGTCACACTCAACAATTACATAAACGTACACACAATAAAAATATTTTGAAACAAACAAATGGATTAACTGGTGTGACATATGGGTAACTAAAAACCAAAAGTATTAAACATGTAGCATAGTCTGTTTCCATTATAATTATAAACTTGTTGGATTTTTTAGTGGCATAAAGAATCAATACACTCTACATTAGCTACAAAAAACTTCCTGGTCAGAAACTTAATTATGAATTAATTATTGTGTTCAAACACACAAGACAAAATATTAATGGTGAAAAAAAAATTACTATTTTTCTGATAATAAATATCCATGTAAAAAAATAATTGTAAAGACTAACTGTTTTAAAAATAACATCAGTAAATTAATAAGCATTTTTTACCTGTATCTGGTACATCTGTTGGTCTCATAATACGTCTTATCTGTTCCATGGACTGCAGATCAGGTGAAAGACCTCAGAAAACAAAAGAATTTTGTAAGTTTAAGTTTTTACAATTGTTAATGTTGTTTAGTATCTTGAACCTCAATTTAATCTATAATCCATAAAAAAATTAAAAGAAATATCACAGTAAAACCTTTCATGAGACCACTTCATAAAACATAGTAAGACAATAAATTCAGGCTCAGTCATAAAGTAAAATGATTTAAATGCTCATGTATATGGGTAAATTTCATGCACATATATATATAAATTATTTGATTTTTAAAATCATTGGCTTACTGGATTTAACAGCATATTCATTGCACCTTAATTCAATTACTGTTTTTCTGAAAAGAAGGACCCTTAATGTTGTGAATATGGTGCTAATATCTTGACTTAGTTATTGTAGTTGTACTGGAAGAGAAAGAAATATTAACAAATTTAAACCTGAGCTGAACATGACTGATTGAGCAGTAATATTATTGACATTAATACAGAAACACAGATAACTATAATCTGATGAAAACTTATAAGCTCTTAAAGTACTTTTTTTTTAATCTTATAGACCTAATATTATCCAAACAGCAAAACAGTCACACTCAACAATTACATAAATGTACACACAATAAAAATATTCCAAAACAAACACTAATTATTAACACTTTCCATTTTCATCCCTATACATACATTAATAAATAAACTTATTTTATAAATACTCTTAACATTTTGCTACAACTTTGAATCATGAAAGAACTAACCAGTTGCTTGGAAATTTCTGACCTGCATACAAGTGTGTTTTGGTACAAAATTAATAGTATACCAGCTGTTTATATCAGTGATACTAAAACTACCTGCCATTATCCCTATATTTTAAACTGCTGACCAGAAGAAAGGCAATCAGCTGGAAATACTTACTGTCAATTAATGGCTATTCTGCTACAAAAAATACCAGTACTGACCATCAGTTATAATACCCCCATGAAAGAAAGGACAAACATGTTCAGCATCAGGTTTTGATTCTAGAAAAATCAGACTGATTACAAGTGTAATACCCTATTAACCAAGCCATGCCAGGACCAGAAACGATTTGTTACACATTAATGTTGAAATATACTATTATAAACCCATAATTGCAAGGTTAATCATGCATACTTATTCTAAGACTAATATTGAGTTATCTTTAACTCTAATGTGAAATTTTTATACTACAGTAAATATTTTACTATACAAGTTATTTTATTAATACACATGAAATACATAACTAGTTTCTACAAAAGGATGCTTTTACTAAAACATTTCTCTTTTGTGAATTTCCACACTTAATCAAAATGTATACATTTTTCCCATACACAGTTATTTGTATATATGAAAATATATCATGCGTGTGCATGCTCACAATAGCACGCACGCATGCATACACACACATTTCAACTAATATCTCTAAACAACCAAGCAAAATAAAACAAGAATGACAACTTACCACCATGACAACAAAATATTTTTTCATCAATGATGGCTGCTATAGGCAGACAATTAAAACAGTCTGTAAAGGTCTTCCAAAGTTTGATATTATAACGTCTTTTACCTAGAAATAGAAATATTTTTAAAATCATCTCCAAGTGTGTTAAGAAAAAAACATATCACCTGTAACTGAACAGCTTCAAGTAAATGTATTTCATTTTAAAATATTTTATTTCATAAAAAAACCTTTTCTCCAACATCTACAGTTTATCAAGTAAAACTTTACTACCCTCAAAGTTCTATTAAACTTCCAAGATTGAAAATAAAAAAATATTAAAATTTTCAAAATTAATTCAAGACTTGCCATTCTATACTGGCATTTCACCTAATGTGCAAGTAATTCTCTTCAAAATATGGACAAACTATTTCATATAATGTCATTATAGTGGAGATACATCAGCAAAACTATTTGCAAACTTTCTGATTTTAAACAACAATTAAATTTTAAAATGAAAATGTAGAAACAAAAATACATCTTAGAGATTAGATCAAAAACACTATTTGGATGTGTCTTAAACTCTTCACAGTATCAAACAAAATATGTAACTTGATTGCTACAAGTACCATAGTTTAATGTATCTTAGTGCAGTACCATACACAAAATTTTTTTAAAAATATATACAAACTTATATAACTTTTTTTTACATTTGATACAATAACCTGAAATTAAGTATTGATCAAATATTTTTCAAAAGAAGTCTTCCCCCCCAAATTCTTTATGGGTATGAATTGTAAAATGTGTAATTACAAAGCAGGGTTCAGAATTCATGGCATGTATTGGTCTCATATAATTGCCTGAAACCATTTTACTACTAAAAATATACTGTACTTTGATAAAAGAGTAAGTAATTTAACACCAAACTAAATATTAGGCTTAAATCACAATACATCTCACAAATAAGGTTTAACTGAATGATTCAAATCAGACTTCAAGTTCACAACAGGTAAATATAACAATTTTGTAGCAGTTCTGGTTGCTTTTGCAACTAATTTGCTGCCCAAACAGGTAAAGTACATTACAGAAACACAATCTGATGAACATCAAACAAGTCCAAACTGTTTTAATATGTAAAAATTAAACATTTTAAAATAAGTTTTACTACACTATCTTAACAAACACAATATATTTATTGCAATAAAAGGTCATTGTATAAACTCATGTTTTGTAAATAAAAGACTAAGAGCTCAGTATTTTATGTTAATATAAAAAAATGGTTACAAAAACCAAAAAATAAATATTACACCAGAAAAACTTTTTCATAACAGTGACTTACTATGAATATTTATAAAATGAGTACCAAATTTAATGCTAATAGACTTGCATTGTTAAATGTTTAATTGCTTTGTCAGAATTGAATGACAATGCAGTAAAGATTTCTTTTTAGTATACTTCCATATCAACTTTATGGCTAGTATAAAAACATTAAAAGATCATAACTGATGTACTTTTAGAGATTTTATTTTTAAAAAAATGTTAAAATTTAATTAGAACAATAATAAAATACTTAAGCATACAAGGCAAACTATGGTTTGTTTACAAAAACTGCTATACAGGTTTTCCTTAAACCATTGTACAAGTGAAAACCAAATACATACATATTGTATGCATAAAAATATACAAGTTTTATGCATTAATTCCAAACAATATATTGCTCTACACACAATCCCTGAATTAATCACTAATGAACAAAGCTAAAAAAGGAAAAAGAAAATTCGAGTGATGTTACCAATCATAAAAACAAAACCTAGTGCCAACACTAAAGCTACTTTTGTTTTAAACACTATAAATTTAGCATTTTTCTTTTTACAGTGTAATTTTTAGAGCTTGTAATTGCATAACTGTATTTGTTGAATCAGGAGAAAATTACTGGCTTTACATTGTGTTACACCATAATTTGTACAACTGTATTATTTAGTATTAAATAAAGTATAAATTTGCTTTCTCTATATTATACAAATACAATGTTAGTAAAACTACTACCAATATATATATTTCAGTATTCTTGCTGTATTTTTAAACTAAAATTATGAGCATCATATTAAATTATTTTTGAAACAATACAGTCACTTGAACAATTATTTTTACTAACCCATCTGTGAAAACAACTAAAAAATGAAATACTAACAAGAAATGATTCTTCCAAACACTTACATTCATCATAAAATCCATAGATTCTGTTGATACTTGTGCACTCGTGGTTCCCCCGTAAAAGAAAAAAATTTTCTGGGTACTTGATTTTGTAAGCTAAAAGAAGACAGATGGTTTCTAAAGACTGCTTGCCTCTGTCAACATAATCACCTAAAAACAAGTAGTTGGCTTCTGGAGGGAAACCTCCATATTCAAATAAACGTAAAAGATCGGTGTACTGTCCATGGATGTCTCCTGTTTGATAAAAATAAAAGATATGTAGCTTCAGTATTAAATATGAGAAAGTTTCCAGTTATAAGATAAAAATAAATTTCACAAATTACTTTAACTTACTGTCTAAGAAAAAAAAAGATTCTACTCAAAAACTATTCAGAATATATTTAAATAGTTACTACAGTACCATAAAAACAAAAGCATTTTAAGACATACATTAAGTGGAGCTTGATGATTAAATCAATTAAATATTAGAAAAACAGTCAGCTAATCATATTAACATTTCTGATTATTTAACTATCTATGCAATTGAAGTACAGCAATTATCATTTTAAAATTCAAAATGGTTCAGCTTTGGACTGTCATGATCCATGATGACGAGAAAACCCACTTTTAGAGAAAATTATATATTTAAAGATGTAATTTGGACAGTCATGGCCCAGTGACTAAGGCTCTCACAATTCCTATTCTCACCAAACATCCCCATTCTTTCAGCCTTGGAGCATATTGGTTTCTTTACTTATGGAAAATCTACAAAGGTTATCCACTACTGTTTCTTATTTTAAACAGATAAATAAATGAAAGAAAGATGGCTGCACTAAAGCTACTTTTGTTTTAAACAGTGTAAGCTTAGTATCTTCAATTTACATTGTGTAAATTTTACAACTTGTAATTGCATAACTGTATTTTTTAATGTTACACCATAACATAAAACTTGTATAATTGTATTCTTTAGTATGAAATACAGTATAAATTTACTTTTTCTATGTTTTATAAATATGACATTAGTAATACGAAACCTCTTACTTTCATGAAGTTTTGGTGAAAGCTGTGACAAGCACTGACCAGTATCAAACCTACAACTTTCTGATCGCAAAGCAGACACAAAAAGGCACTCTATCCACGCAGTTGTGTCAGCCATTTAACCAAGTGATAAAGTACAAATGTAAATGTACTAACAGATTATCTCTACAAAACTTTAAAACAGCTTTAAAATCAGGAATTATCAATCACTTTATTAGGTTAAAAAATGAAAATCATGATATATATATTATTTTTTACATTGTACATCATATCATATCACAAACACACTGTGGTCAACTATACATAAATAGGCTATAACTATAATATAGTCTTTACAAAGCCAAGATAAACAACTTTTTGCAGTACTCTGACTGACCCTAGAAAATAATGCCCCAACATTAAAATCTATATGCCTTTTTCCCAAAAATGCTCAGAGAATACAACTCGGATGTTTATTAATCAAGGTATCTTCACCATTGTTAACAAGCATGTTTTGTAACAAGCCTGCCTATAAAACACAGTTTTGATTAGAATAATCTGATAAGGAAAAGGTCAACATTATAATGATCCTAATTAACTTATATAAAAATATATTAAAACACAATTGGGCTTTATCATGTACAAATCTAAGTGGATAATTTATGTTGCTTCCCAGTATTTCTGTATACATTTCGTGTATTTGTTTTTCAACAACAGAATTTTAAATTGATTTTTACACTAATTCTTGTTTCAGTTTATTGACAGGAACTACATCAATATCCTTTTTTGAATAACAGTTTCTAAAAGTATGTTTTCTAACAATATTATCAAACCGTTAAATGTAAATTGTAACGTGCTCTTTACAGGTGTAGTAGTACTTAGTTCATTTTGACAATCTCTCTCATATGATGTCACCAAATATCAAGCTTTCTCATCCAGTAAGTAGTTTAACATGCTTGCTGGTTTTAACAAGACACTCATATCCATGTTTTCAACCAAGAAGCATTTTGTTCATCTTGGGGTTACAAATACTTTTTTCACAAGTCCAAGTAATTACCAATGATACACTATTTTAACAATGGTATGTTTATTGTACCAGAGGATGCCTATCATATTAAACAAAATAAGACCTGGTGGTTAGGACACTTGACTTGCACACAAACTGAGGACCATGAGCTTGAATCTCTGTCACTAAACATATTCATCCTACATAACTGCTAACAATGCCAGCCACCCAGATATAAAATTTCTTGACTTACAAAAATACCAGCCAAACTCAATGGGATTATAGTATTATATTTATTACAGTATTATATTTGTACAAAAAACTTCTACTGGGTTATAGACAATTTATTATCAAATTTAGAACAATCTGTTTATATGTAAACTTTCTTAATATTAATTCATATAACTAAATAATTATAAAATTGAGAGTGAAGACACATTTCACAATTATATAACTAGGAAATGGGAAACAAATTAAATGAAACGTTTTTATAGACTCAACTGGTGCCATAATACATACATAATTCTTTATACTAACCACATATTTTGAGAGGTGCTTCTAATTCAAGGAGTATGGGCTGACTTAAAAATATTTCTCTTGATTTCAAACACAGACCACGAACTTCAGCTTCTGTTAATTGTACAGTTTTTCCAGGTCTACAACCACGCACTGTAAAATAAGACAAAATCTGGATTTTCTTTACATATACACTTTGTAATATCACTAAAATTATCCTCTCTAATTTAAAATATGTACGAGACCATTTGCCCTGGTACATTCTTTAGAAATGTAGTAATGCACCCATAATTCTATTATACTTTATTACAAATAGTTTCCTTTCAAGAAGAAATTTACAAAAAGAGTAGCAGAGTTTTTCATAGCTCTTATAAAAATAATTTTCTATATAATTTCATAATTTTAAACCAAGCACTAAGTTTATCTTTATTTAGTGAAAAATTAAGGTGTATTAACAATGTAACTCCTTCACGCTCACAGCCATAATCATGAAACAAGCAAACACTACTACTTGTGTTACTGACATCATAACAAGAACACAAACAGGAACAGACAAGGTGTAATTATCAGTATCACTTAGTACCACTGAGACCAAAACCCTGTATAATGTAACACTGTAAGCTGTAACACTAACATTTTTTTTCCTATACGGATTATGTTCCACTAAAACTTAAAACTACAAGCATTATTTTATCAAAGTGTATCTTTCTTGCAATGTAAATACTGATACTAGTTAACAATGGCAATGAATAACATTTTAAGCCTAACGTCGTACTATTAACATTATATCAGTCCGTGACACAACGAGTACAACTTGCTTCGCTCAGTATAGTATACAATAGTACTATGCCTCGTACGACGATTCTAAATCGCTTTCACAAAGCAGTACCTTTCCCTTCTGGTGCACTTTTAGATAAATATGTTAAATATAGGTGATATGTTTCAAATTGCTTATCTCTTAAGAATATGTATTTGTTTTACTTTAAAATAATACTTAGTTTCTTACCTTCCAAAAGCCTGGAAATTATACTATCCACATTAAGTTCACCCTCTGCCATTTTCCCTAGAGATGACGTCAATGCAAGCGCTATTTTGTGCTACAGAAATGTTGATTTGTACATTCGTTGCCGCCTATATATAAGTAACGATAAAAAATAAATGAAGACGGTTGATAAAACGCAAAACATTTTATTTACAAGATCCGAACTTTCAAAATAACTTATTCTATCTTCAGCGAAATCTGAAAATTGTGTTACAAAGGTTATTATTACCAAAATTAAAATATAATCGTTAGGGTGCTTAGTTATTAGTAAAAGTGGTAAATGTACTAAAAATAATGTTTATATATATATATATTACACAACTGGTGAGTTAAGTGTGACAATTTACAACTTGAGATCCAAAGAGCTTTGAATCATTAAGGGTCGCGCGGCCTTTAACTATGGCTTGCTGGATTAAGTAGTGGATGGCTGTTTCTGTTAGATACTGCTAAATGTTCTCTCTACATAAACTCTACATTAAAGAATCTGCTTATTTGAAGTTAAGCACAAAGCTGCACAATGGGCTATTTGTGTTCTGCTTACCACTGGTATTGAAACCCGGTTTCAAGAGTTATAAGTCCGTAGACATACCCCTATGTCATTGGGGGCTTATAACTAGGAGAACACTGTGTACCATATAACAGTTGATAACTAAGAAAACTCATGTTATGTATTATATATTTATTAGTAAAAATCGCCTTTATAACTCGATTTTTAGATATTACTGAAGATGAAATAAGTTATTCCGAAACGTTCAAACCTTGTAAATAAAATGTTTTATTTTTTATCAACTCTCATCATCTGCATTATTAAAGAATAAATATATATCAGGTCATCCCATAAGTAATGTCCGAAAATTTGATAGAGAAAGTGCATCATCATTTCTGTCTTTGTAGAAGACTTTAATGACTAAAATATGTAGTAGAACGTGTGTAAAAATGTCCAGACAAATAAGAAAAACTAACCCAACTCCACCTATTCAGATCATTAATCAAATAAACCCTTATAGAGATTGATGTATCTGAGGAGCACATTAGGCATATAATGCTTTATGAGCTTTAAAAAGGCAATAGTGCAGTAGAAACTACACGAAACATTCAAGGTGTTTATGATGTGGAGTCTCTCAATGAAAGAAAATGTCGAAGATGGTTTCAGAAGTGCATATCAGGTTACTACAGCTCAAGTGATGCGCCATATTCAGTTCATCCTGTTGGGTTTAATGATGACTTCCTGCTGGTTGCACTTGATTACGATTGTGCTGTAACAGTTGAAGAACTATCACAGAAGCTTAATTCAACCCATTCAATAGTTCACCGTCATCTGCAACAGCTTGGAAAGGTGTCAAAACTTACAAAATAGGCCTCCCATGATTTGACAGAAACCAATCTTAGAGTAAGAGAGCATTTGCACTTCTCTGCACACTCGTGAACGTAACTCACCTTTTTTTGGGCAGGTTAGTAGCTGGAGACGAAAAATGGATATTTTATAAAAATGTTAAGCACCACAGACAATGGCTCAGTGCAGGTAAACTAGCTAACGCACAGCCCAAAGTGGACCTCCACTCTAGAAACGTATTGTTAAGCGTTTGATGAGATATTGTTGGTGTGATCCAGTTTGAGTTGCTGCCACTCAATATAAGGATTACATCAGACTTCTATTGTCAACAGTTAGAGCGCTTGAATGTTGCACCGAAAGAAAAGAGGTCTCTTTTGATCAATCATAAAGGTGTTGTGTTATACCAGGATAATGCACGGCCCTATACAATAAGGATCACATCTGAAAAGATTGAAGAGTTAGTCTGAGAAAAACTTCCACATCCTTCTTAATTTCCAGTCCTTATCCCAACCGATTATCATCTATTCCGAAGTTTACAGAACTATCTTGATGGAAACTCCATCTCTACATTATTTTTCTCCAAACCTCAAGAATTTTATAGAAGCGACATTCAGAAGCTTGTGAATCGTTCGCAGGAAGTAATAATAATTAATAATAATGGAACATACATTATTGATTAAATAACATTAAAAGCATTTGAAATCCTTTCTCTTTTTCTAAACCTAAAATCGGGCATTACTTGAGGGATGGCCTGATACAAGTTTAACTGCAGTGGCTCGAACATCACCGGCTTGGAACTTCGAAAATTTAACAATATGCAATGTAATTTAATCACTTACCCAATTTTATTTTTAATCTCTTAAGTTTGTTTTTCCGTGTATATTATTCTCAGCACAATAAAGAGTTCATTTAATATCTAAGACAGCATTATGGTCAAAGTAGTTGTTTTTTTAAGCAATTAAAACTGCATTGTTTCAGCTAAAACGTACAAACAATCTTCAAACAATGCTTTATACATCCACTTCGAAGCTAATTACGATATTAAATTTAATTAATTATCCATGAAATCCTCATTTCATAAAACTACCGAGATAGTTTCTTTCTCACAATATCAAGATTTACTTTTTTACGTACGTTTAATTTGAAGAACGAAATTTTGCAAACACATCAATAAAAAAAAATAAACAGAATTTGAAACTTTTACTATAAGTTTTATCCCTTTTCTTTCGACCCTGCATGACTAAGTGGTTAAGGCACTCGACTCGTAATCCAAGGGTCACAGTTTGAAATCCCCCATCACACTTGCCCTTTCAGCCGTGGAGGCGTTATAATGTGACGGTCAATACCCAGATAGCCCTGGATAGCGTTAAAATCAAATCTTTATTTAAAAAAAAAAAAATTCATTGCCTATAGGTTATATTTTCCTCCAAATATCATATTACACTAAATTAGCTTTACTAAAAGCCATTAATGATTATTTGAAGATCATGTAGTTGTAACAGTTTTAAATACCGTTGAATGCCTGAATGAATAGTAACACGCATTTTTGAGAAGAGTGTGTACCTTTAATACATCTTTAATACGTATAGCACAAACAGCTATAATGAACTTGCAAATATTTAATTTGATTTTTTATTTGTTAATCAAGGCCACATAATATAAAATATGTACTGTGCCCATTACGTGTATTGAAACCCGATTTCTAATGTTATAAATTTACCGCCGAGACATTAGAAGTACATGTTTAATATATTCAATAAATTTTTGCTTCATCATAAAACTTGAACGTAATCATACGTTGTTGTCATTCGTTTTCTCCACTTAATCCAAGATATGTAAAAGTTATTTGTTTATTAAATGTTTATATTTGTTTCTTTATTGACATCAAACCAATTTTCGTGTTGGGTAAGACCGGCCCTAAGATAAAAATAACGTTTTGCGTATGGTCATTCCTTTAAAAATAATCTTTCTCGTTTTTAATCTTGAAAAATTTAAATGTTATACAAATTGTAATCTACGTCCTATATGTGGTCTACACCATGACATGCTGTTTTTAAATAAATACGGGAGCAATAAAAATTGGTGTCGTAAGAAACCCTTAATATATTTCTAGGTTGAATCGATTTTTAACGATAGCATTTCTCCTCAGTAACCTCGAAGAGAAGTTCACGATAAACTCGTTCAAATCTATGCAAATAATAACATTCTTTCAAAAGCATCTGTGAAGTAACAGTGACTCTTTCCTTTTGTTCATACCCATTCCTGAGATATGAAAAATACATGGCTGTAATGAAATACAAAAACAAAAACGTATCATTATACTTATTTATAATAATCTTTTCCTAAATTGCCCCCTTTTGGGACAGCAGTACGTTTATGGACTTACAATGCTAAAATACAAGTTTCCATTCCCCAATATTAACACAGAAAATAACCCAATTTGGTTTTGCTACAAAACAAGCATTTTTCCTCAATCATTAAAATGTTAAGACATTGTCCCTTGTAAATCCTATAATTTTGTCCGTCATGAAACTAATTGAAATAAAGAAAATATTTTTCTTCGAGATTTTATTTTTGCCAATTTCCAATGATACACCAAGTTTAGCTATAACTGTTTAAAAAAGAAAAACAAAGATGGTTGAAGATACTGCAGGTTCCATACAGTTCAAAAATGTTCTTACTAAATGTTTTCACCATTTACATTTCTGACATGTCTAAGGCAGCTGGTGTTAAACAAACATGAACCCATTTCCAAGCTACCCACAGCCAGTTCACAGATATCTTTAACTTTCTGAATAATGCAAAATAAAATTCCAAGTTTCAAGATAAAAGTACGTTAAAATAATGAAAATGGACACAAACATTCTTCAGTATTTAAATATTATATGTTAACATAACAGTGGAACTAGTTACATTGTTTTCGCATATTCAATGGTTAGTATCTATCATACAGAAACTTCAATATATTTACTCTTTTCTCCAGTGTTACAAAAGTTTCGTACAATATAGAAACATTCTTCCATTCATTGAAACAATGTTTTCAGCTTTTTCAGAAAACAAGACAAATAATATTACTTTCACCATTAAATTCCTTACTACTATTTTATGGTGATAAAATTGTTGATCCAATAATAATGTTTGTAAATAACTAAGTACAAAGTCAAAGAAACATATATAATTCTTGCACAAAAACAAATAATACAGCAGTTTATTCCTTCCACTCTTTCAAAAAAACAAATAAATTCAGAAATGAATTTATCTTACTATTAGTTATTTTATGTAAAAGATTTAATTGATTGAAAATTGTATATACTATCATTTTTGTCCATTCAAAACAATACATGTTAAACTTGAATGTTAAAGTTCCATTAATTGTTTTAGTCCATGTTCGTCCAGACAAAATTTTGTGCTGAACAGTTATAACAAAAAGCACATTTACTGTGAAAAAAACAAAAGAGAAACAATGAAGGCACAAAGTCATTCAGCAATATCATTTTTTTCTACTTCAATTTTTATCATGCACTAACTTATCACCTTTGATTCACATTTTTAACAAAACAGATTACAAAATGGTAACCTCTAATAATAACACTCATACATAAAAAGGTTTGTAAACATGACACTAGATAAGAATATTTGACTTTGTTTTATTAAAAAAAATGTTCTTTACACTTTGGCAGAAATTTGTTACAGGTCTGGGGTTTCTTGAACATACATTTTTTCACCTGGCATCAATAGGTTCATATATATAGCTTTCAATTAACAGTGAAACTTTTAATAACTTTAACCTGAGTTACTTCTTGCCACTTCTGTGCTTATGTAAGCAAATTTCAAAACACTTCTGTACATATAAAGAAAACACTTCCTTTACGATTATATATATATAGCACACAGCAAGAGAAATTTAAGTTTATGTACACTACTTACATTAATAGACTACCCAGTTTAACTAAAATATTATCAACACTTGTCTTTATAAACTAGAATCTTCAATGTTCCTTATGTTGTTCAAGTTTTTGAACTTGTGACTGAGTAAACCTAAATTTGTATCTTGAAAATTCACCATCTACAAGGAAATCTTTTTATGTGGGTTACTAATGAATACATAACCTTTAAGGTTATTTTTAAACTTAATATGCAAACTTGTTATGAGCTTGCAAACTACAATGTCATGTCTTTCATACTTTGTTCACTTACTGTTATAACTGATCAACTATTGTCTTCATAAGCTACAATGTTAGTTATAAGTGACCATGTCTTTATAAAAAATTTTTCTAGCTCACAGAGACATCAATTCAGACTTTCTATTGCAAATAATCAAATTTCCTTGTAACTTTCAGTTTCTAACTTGAATATATAAACTGGTCTGACCTTCTGCTACAATCAGTTTGTTATCTTCATAAAATAGAATCTAACTTTTAGGTATATTGTTTAGACCCAACATTTACAACCGATTTATTTGTGAAATAAGATATAACTAAATATATATATCACATATGGAAGGCATGGGGTGGCCAAACCACTTATCTTTGTGATATAAAAGATTATATTTATATAATTACAGTGCAGCTGTTTATGACATTCAACGTTTTCCACACAATCTACACTCTTCCAATAAAACATTTGCATTTTTTTGCTTGAAAACATCATATGCCCCTGGGCCCCTGTAACACTGGCAGGTTCATTGTGCTTCACATAATGTATGTTTGTTTTTGATCTCATAAATTAGAACCCATCTCAACCATTATGCATTAGCACCTTTGTATGTGAGTGTACATATTGGTATGAGTTGTTACAACTGATGTCCATGATACTATAACTTCCCCCTTTTGTGTTCATGGGTCAGGCTTATCCCACATGAACTGCTAACTTTACATGTATTGTTTTTTATCTTTTAACAAATAGTATTGTTGTAAACTACAATCCCTTTCCCCTCTGTACATTGAGCTGATTTCTTGTTACACATCACATATGATCTACTGATAACCTTATAAGCCCAAATTTCATAATGCTGTTCAGGTTAGATAAGTACTACGTTAAATAATACTTAATTATCTTAATGTTGGCTAAATATTTACAGCCTTTTAAAGGTAAAATCACATTTATGTTTTTATGACCATTGCAAGTAAATTTACAACCCAAAACAAATTTGATTCAAAATGTTACAATATTTTAATCATTCAATATAGCTTTCATGTTGACAATGAAAATGTCAAAATTTCAAGTAACCCATTTAACAAAAACCTTTACAATAACATACTAGTAGTATTAATCCCAGAATAATGGTTTCAGTAAATTAGTACTACAGTACACTTCATTAGAACAAATACTATTTCTATGATATGTAGATTAACATGTCATACACTCACTAACTATATACTTTAATTTTAAATGCTGAATTATGTAGGATGGTCAATACATAATTCATCAAAATATATTCTTAGGGTTCAGATAAACAAACAAGAATTATCATTTAACAACATATGGTTGTTTGTACAGATGTGTGTATTAATACACACAAACACATACAAAGTCTGAAATATTAGGTTTTAATAGCTGTAATGCCCTCTGTATTGCATTAAAAATGTTTTGGTAGTTGTTTCAAGGGAAGGACTTTGTTCTGTGTACTTGATTTGAAGCTATCAACTGATGCATATTTTAAGTTGCATATTATGTACATTGCAATCTGAAAACTGTTTTAACTTGTTCATACTAAAATTTAATCATGTTGTAGGATATTATCTTATAATATTAAATTAAATACATCAAAGGTATGGTAACATCATATCATGCATATCTTCCATCACTTGTTATCCAGATATACTAAATCAGATAAGTTATAGTTCACTGCTAACAAGACATCAAGGGTAAGAGGACAACACTTTGTAAACATATTGCTTTAACCAGATATTCCACATTAAGGCTATGCACATTAAAAATATCATTTTGCTCAATTTTATGAATTATGTTAAGGCTAAACCAATTCAGACACACCATTTTCTCTGTTTACTAAACATAACAAGGTTTGTCTCACTTCATGCTGAACATGTGATTTTCTTCTACTAATCACAGATGTAACGGTTTAGGATAACTCCATGTCACACATGTATCTATTCTTTTATCTAGACATATCAAGATTTGGATTACTTCATGTCAAATATGATACTATCTGTCAATCAGACATATAAAGGTTTAGGATAACTCCATGTCAAAGATGTTATCTTCTCTATTAACTAGACATACTAAATGTACAACTACACAATATGAAACATATTTTCCTACTTTATTAAATACACATACCAAAGTACATGGGTAAAAGTCTTAGTCTGATTCTGTTAAATAGGCATATCAAGGAGAAGCATTTATCTTCCTGGGGGCTATTGCAAATTTGTACACAAACAACTTGTATAAAACATAACTCGATGTAGGTTTAACAAATATCTATGTTGTACTAAGTGAATAATAACAAAAACATCAATAACTAAGTTATGAAGAGTCACAAATAATATCAAGTAATACATACGAATACATGCAGTTCATTACATTTAATCAAATAATTTTGCATAAATTACATACTGATAATTAAAGAATAAGACTGTTACTTTAACATAAGATACTTAGTAAAAGAAAAACTGTTCTTAATATTTAGAAGTGATACTTGTACACTTTTTTTTCAGTGATATTTACATTTCAGAAAATGTATACAACTTTTCTATAGCTCTATAAACATTAAAAATGCTATGAAAAATGTGCTAATTCTATCCAAACCTAACACTCATTTCTCAGAAACAGAAAATTCTATTATCAAGAATTATTATCATTGCAACTTAAGAGGGTTAAATCATGCAAAGTAGATAAGATACAGAACAGAAGTGTATTCAAAATATAGACATGTGATTCCATTAAGACTGTTCACCAAATGAGATTCTACTCAAAAATGATATGATTACTACACTTATGAAAGATAGTAAAATATTATAAGCAGTGAATCAATTTCTCAGAAGTAATTAATCCACAATGAATGAATCAAAACAATAATGTTCATTACATACTGAACACAAGTCTTTCATTTAAATTTTTAAATAGTTTTTTGTTTAGTTTCTTCAATAATGTTAAATGTCTTGTTCAATGCACATAAACATTCAGTAGTATGAATTTACACATGCAGTCAAACTTATGTTAGTTGATGGAACTACAATACTAAACAGTGAACACAGACATGTTCATGCTACCTGAAAACATGTTTGGTTTCATGTTAATGTATATAAATGTTATGCAAAAATATTAATAATAACAAACTTTTTAAGTTCAATTTCTGATATACAATTAGAACTTTTAAAATATACCATTTAACTAAAAGTCTTAAAAGTTTATTACAACCTAATGAAACTGAAAACACTATTTTTACAGATTAATTAGCAATTTCATGTTCAATCTTCAGATAAGCTAGCATCAATTAGTATGTTAATTATCAAATGTAATTTTACTGTGATATTTATCCAATTATTCAATAAATTTTAGTTTATATAAATGATTATATTCACAAATATATGCTTTAACCTGCTTTAGGTTTTCATAACTCAAACAACAAACTTATACAAAGTACAAATGCATTCAAATATTTAAAAATTTCATCAATATTAAACATGTTTCCTATTTTAAGAAACCTTTCTGTCTAGCATTACAACAGTGAATGAATTATACATCAACACTACAATGATTAAAGAAACCTAATAACATGAGAGTTTTCCCATAACGTCTACAACGAAAGAATTACCTTTTGAAACTGCAAGGGTTATCAAAGTTTCTTGAATTATGATGTATCTAATTTTTTATCCTACATGTTTTCCAAATATTACGAATAACATTAAAAATTCCAGTATGTTTCATATGATATCATTACTTCTTGCCTGAGCAGCAAGCTTTAATATTTAATTATTAAATATTTTCAGTGTTAAAGGTTATGATGAATTTCCTACATTTGAACTTCGAAAGCTTTAAATGTCTTCTCCAAGAAAGGGTTAGTTGTGCTTGTACTGTTTCGACTGGCTAGAGCAGCCCACTCAGCATCAAAGGGATCTCCAGAATGTGACTGGGTTCTCTGGTTCGGTTGATATGTACTACCATTTACCCAGGGGCTAGCAGAAGACTCAACTGAAGTCCTAGTATTTTGTCTGGGTGGGGTGACAAAAACATCTGCAGAATCAAGTGATTGACTTCGCAAATGAGAGAAATTGGGGCTGCTACGTCGAGGAGGTACAATGGGTTGGGGCATTCCATGAGGAATGTTATGGCGAGACAAAGCTAACTCACTAGGGTTAGGATGGCTTCTTACAGCTGCCTTACCGGGGCTACCCTGTAATGCAGCAGTGCTGGATGTAAGCCATGCTTCTGCTGGTGATTCTTGGGAATGATTGTTGCCAACCCATGGGTTTCCTTAAGAAAAAATTAAAATTTTCAGTAATTTCTTATACAATAAAATGAGGGATAATAACCTAATGAATGTCCTTAAGTTAGCTACTGTAGAATTACAAGAAAGGCTAAGTACCAACAAATTTCAATAATGTGCCTATACAAACAAAAATTTACACAAGTTTTTTTAAAATTAGATAATAGAAAACATCTTATTTATCAACAAAAAATATATTTCAGTTTTTTAAAAGATTTGTGTAAAAATACTGTTTCATAAAGGGCAGCAAAAATGTCTTTTTCAAGAATGTAAAAGAAAATCTGAAAGCAAAAGTACATAAAGATTTCTTTCAGCAATAAGCATATTTGAACTCCATATCATACAAAACTGGTATACATAAAATCTAAAGAAACTTCTTGATAAAATGAACAGTCTTTCCCATATCAACTTAACATAAGAAAATTAACATTATACATATACTAGATTCTTTTTCTCTTCAATTAACAATGTGCAACATTTGGCTATAAAAAAGTTCTGTATTTCAATGTTAAATTATGAAATCGAAGAATTACTTATAAAAATGAATTCCATGACGTCTTGCCCAACATGTACAAAAATGAAAAAATACTTTATAACAAAAATGACATCAAACCTGAACTACTTATAAACAACAAATTAATTAATAACTATCTGTTCTCAATCACTTTAGTGCAGGAAGAAACTACTTAATAACAAGAATACTGTCTGTCTTCAAATGCTATGATTTCAAGAAGATACAATAATAATACTAATGTCTGTTTTCTCAACAATAAGAAACAATATGATAACAAGAACCTTTTCTCAGCTCCTCTTACTACAAAAGAAATAAACTTTTAAAATTATCCATTTTGCTGACAGTCCTCTAAAATAATTTCTTCTTAAAGTTAACTTTTTTCAGGTTTTTGAGTAAACTATTATTATGCTAGCTTATTAATACAGCATGAAAAATTAATCCGCTGCTGATGTTTGTTCTGTTACACACACTAGGATTATACAACACAGCATATTCATAGTATCTAGACAACTAAAAAAAAAGATTTGGAGTATTTTAAGTTCGTTTACCTGAAGAATGAGCTTGTGGCAGTTGTTGTTGTTCAGTTACTTGTTGTATAAATGGACTGTCACTGCTGGACAAAAAGGACAACCCTTGTGAAAGCTGTTGACACATAGCACTGATAGAATCTTGTTTTTCTGGGACTGGAGAACTCTCAGGAATAGGTGTAACTACAGATGAGATATTTTGGAATTATTAACTAGTATAAATTATATATATATATATATATATACATGCAACTACTAGCAGGATTTCTAAAATGTTTGAAAATTAAAAAATATAACAGCTAAACATGTTATTACAGGGCAGATATTCTAGAAAGTTTATTAGGTAAAAATTCAAAAACAGTGTATATGCATCTTCAGAAGGAGAAATTACAGAATATCAATGAAGTACCTATCTAGAATTGTGTATATTAAACTACAGAAGAAACATTATAATGTTTAAGTAAACTCGTGAGAAATATATATTGAACTATCGGAGATACACAGAAAGTTTTAAATTTAAAACTCTCAGGAACAAGTGTGTTGTTACAACTACAAGACAAATGACAGAACATTTGAGAAGTACAAGATCTCATAAATGGGTGTGAATATACTACAGAAAATTTACAAGTAAAATAGTGAATGTGCACACGTAACTGTAGAGGAGACACTGAAGATTGTTTCAAGAATTAAAAATCTGTTTATAACAGATGTAAATGAAACAGAAAACTTGTTATAGAATGTTTAAGAAGTAAAAACCTGAGGAACAGGTTAAACAGCAATGAATCCAACAGTAAGAATATTTATACAGAAATTATTCTCTCAAAAGACATTCACACAATAATTACTACCTTCAAAAATCCTGTGACCATAAAAATGATATTGTAGACTGAGCAGGCATTAAAAAACTATCATTATGAATTTTCATTTTTATACAAATTAATCCTTAAACTAATTACTGGTTCCTTCTTCCTGTCTCACCTACTGGTCCATTCTGGCGAGAGAATAAATCAGTAGATTCCAATGACATGGATCGCTGACGTTCCACAGTAGAGGGTAGTTCATTCAGACGTAAAGACAGCTGACGCTTGAAGGGTGTCACCTGACTAAGAGAGGAAAAACCTCGGAAGGACCCTTGACGCTCAAGCATGACAGGAGTGGCATGAGGTCTTTCCACTGCATAGGGATTGTGTACTGGTTTAACTGGTGGAGGTTCTGAAACAGCAAAAATGCATTTATAGAAGAAATATTTTAAGAGGTAAAACTTACAATTACAAGAAATACCTCCTTGAATTATTTTACATTAACACATGTATCTAGCAAATAAATGAATGACAACAGTAAGTACCTATAATTTGAAACTGTGTTTATTCCCAAACTAACTTACCTGAAGGTTTACATTCTTGAGGATCTTTCAACCTCTCTGTAAAAGGGGCTTGTTTAAAAGAGCCCATACGAGTAAAGGTTGCTGTTTTTGGATCGAAGTTCATCATTACAGCCTCTTTCTCACGCTTCTGTTTTTTTTCCAAGCAAACAGCAAATGCACATCCCACAGCATGACTCAATCTTTCTCCCTTTGAAGGAAAACAACAAAAGTAACTTGTAAAAGTAAATATTAAATGTTCATACAATTTCATATAAAAATCTGAGATAGCAGAGAAACATTTAAATAGTAACAGCTTGAAATTCTGCATCACTACAAAAACCTTTGTTTATAGAAGTTTAAAATCAACCCCACATTATAATACTCCTTCATTATTGGGTCAAAAATTTCTCCTTGGGATCATGTTTTAAACATTATGATGTTACCTACACCACACACTAAGACACAGAAAAGTATGTATATCGAAAGCTAAACAATAAAAGATTGTTTTATACTAACTGAGTCTTTGATGGCTAAGAAACCATGACAAATCCACCGACGAGTGGTTCCATCACGACAAATATATGAGAATCCTCTCTCATGGTTTCTATCGGGTGCACAGAATGACACCTTTTCTATAGTTTGATCAACTATCAAACCCTGAAGAAAAAAAACCAGAAGGAACATTTATGTAGAAAATTAATCATGACTACTGCTACATTCACTGAAATAGTTTCTTGGATGTTTAAACTGTTAATTTATCCCTAACTATATAAAACATGATCACTGTTAGTTACACAGTAACATCCTATTATATTTTATGATTCACAAGTGGATGCTGTCAAGAAAAACATTTTTTATTATCTGTTTACTAATATATATACAAAAATTACATCAACCTACTTAATTGAACTTTATTATTTTTCATGTACAAAACAAGAGAAGCAAATGACCTAAACTAGGTAACATAATAATGTTACCATCGAAGAGCATAATGACATATATGGAAGATAAACATGGTGTTCTATACAAATATCTTTTACAATGCAACCCATATTTTTTTTTTAATAAAGAATCTTGGTTTATTGATGGATTGCATTGATCTATGTTACACAAATGTAATAAAAAACACCAAACACACAGGTGAGAGAAAAAGGTGTGAGCATGCAACTCAAAGGAATGACATGAAAATTAGCAGCCAAACTGGTACTGGTTACACTTATACTATTGGTAAGAATTTTATTGCAAATATTGGTTCATTAGTTAGCCAGGCTACATACTGTTGAACTTGGGGCATGATGGAGGTTTTCTAACTATTACTCTTGTCTTACCTTTATACCATCAGCTTCTACTCTCAACTCACTTCCTGTCACATTTAATATATAACTCAACCCATCTCGCATTTGTGTCACTATTTACAACTCTCAACCGATATTACCTTTGTGTCATCATCAACAACCCTTAACCCATCTCCGGTCACATATAGTACTCCTTTTATTGGCCTTTTCCTGGAGTTCTGCAATTAGCAAAAGCATAAAAGTATGACGTATGTATTAAACACATCTGACACTTAATACTCCTACATTATCTAACACACATCTGTATTAAACTTGATGGTTTTTAAAAACTAATATTTTATTTAAATAGCTTTATTCTATTCTCCCACACAAATGCATATTAATGATGCTTAGTTTATTTTTCTCACAAGTGGAAATGTAATTAGTATTGAATAGTATAATATGTTTACATGTAACTACATCTGTAATCAACTGCACAATAATCTGACATATAAAATCACAAAGGGTTACATAATCTAATACTCACATATAGAAATACACTTGACTCGCATGCAACTTTAAAAAAAAACTTTAAAATTATCTCCTCACTTTATACATCCAAATGTGCTTTATTATATTTGCCATTAGAAACTTTAAAACACTGTTTTTATATACACGTATATTATAAAATCTTTGTTTTATATCAAACCCACTTTTATGATTCAGAATTTTCTTAATGTATCATTTGCCTAACACATCACATCCAAGCCATCTTTAATGCTTTTGTATTAACTTCCAATATATAAAAGTATCAATGTTAACCTCAGAAAATCCATCCATATTTATGTTTAACATAACTAAGTCTAACTCACCCTTTAATTTTTAAACCTTCTTATATTTTCAATATATTTTGTATGAAATAAGGCAACAGAAATAGAAAATTACTTCACTCATTATACACATAATAATTAAATCTAACTTGTGAAATGTTCCTGCCTTTTCATAGATTATTCACAGCATATATTATGCTTTGGTGAAATTTAATTAAAAATATTTTACATTAAACTCACCCTCAGAACTTTTAGTGCCTCTTCACAAATTTGCATCCCTCTTGATTCAAACACCTCCAAGCAACCCAAGTACTGAAAATTAATCAATGAAATAAAAATAAAATTTAATGATCTAAAAATTAAGTACATTTTATGACTATATAAGATTATTTTGTGTGTGCATGCATACATACATTCAATAAGATTTCAACAGTGCAACTGGTCACAAAAAAGGCTTCATCTTAATATCCTCATAATATAATTTTAAGATATATGTGTACATGTGTGTAAACAAACCAAAACAATAACAAATTAAACAAAAAATGCTGCATAAACTGAAAAGATCCCAGGGTACAAGCTACAATGTGGGATTATAAAATGTACCCTAGGTTTTGGAGGTGACTGAAAAAGTAGGACACACAAAGAAGTGGGGATACATCGTTTATCAGTCTTAAACTCCATTTGCCAGTCTCACATAAGAAATAAAGAATAGCAATAGATGTAGAAGAAATCAGAAATCTTTTCAGTTGGTGCAGCATTTTTTACTAAATTTGTTTTTGTTTCAGCTTATTTTTAGTTAAAATAACAAAGCATTTAACAATTTGCTACACCTTTATTTCTTATGTGAAACTGGCAAATGAAGGTTAAGACTGATTGACAGTGTATCCCCACCACTACGTGGGTCTTACTTCTACAGTCACCTCCAAAACCAAGAGTACATTTTATAATCCCACATTGTAGCTTGTACCCTGGGATCTTTTCAGTTGATGCAGTTTTTTGTTTTGACTTGTTTTTAAGATAAAATAAATTAATATAATTAGTCAGAGGTTTGGATTTGCTGTTTTTAATGTAGTCCTTCCTTATGATTTAACTTATTTTACTATTTAATTTCATTAAAATGTAATTATTTTCACTAATATATATATATATATATCTTAATATTACAAATCTGATGATACCTCTTTAATGAAACTAGCTTAAGTGTGACTGAAATTTTAAATCTAAGTGTCACTTTATACATACATGGACTAAGAAGCCAGATCATGACCCCAATATCCCTAATTTTGAGCAATAAACTGAACAGAGGGAAAACAACCAGCCAGCAGCACTTGCTGAGATTGACTATCACTTTCATAACATGCTCATGGCTGATAGTAAAATACATATTCAGTGGCATAACATTTTATACTCTAGATTATTATTATTATAATTAAGTGAACTCTAATAATCAGACAGAGGGAAAATTAAGAATGGTGCTAACCTTTACTTGGAAGTTACATGTTCCATCTCTCACTGCCACCTCATCTGCCTGCCACTGGTGAGGTTTACTGGAATCAGGAACGTGTTCTTTCTTTTTACGAAAACTGTCCCGAAAACTTCTCCTTAACTTATCCATCACTAGAAAGTAAAGTACATATTGAATGTCAGTTACTAAAGTGCATAACTAATTATACACACTAAAATTCAAAAATTACTAGCATACAGCCCATTAAACATGATGGGTCAAGTACAACCACTCTTATCCCACAGTATACTCTAACTTCACATTTCATAGCTAACCGAAATAAAGAAGTTTTGCAAAATCGAGCTTGGCCACCAAAAAGACAGAAACATGCAGTTGAAGCAAGTAAATGTTGGTAAATTATTTTGTGAACCAATCACAATTAAAATGGTTAGTAAAAACCAGCTAGATTAACAACTTATATGGAAAAGCCAGTGTGTTTTGATAACACTGCTTTTCATGTCATGCAACTTAGCAACAAAAGTATAACCTAATATTATTAATGGTCTCCATACTGAACGTATAAAAGTAAATGTATAGACTACAAAACTTGAAAATTATTGATTTCTTAATTCAGTGTCTCTACTGTTTAAAGATGTTTGTATTCTTGTTGAAAATATTAGTGATATAACAGAAAATAGCTTAATTTAGAAATGATTCACTTTTGTGATAAATTTTATGCACTTTGCTCAAGGGTAGGCAATCCCAAATCTTCAGCTTATTACACCAATACTCACTACCCTTAAAGTTTTACAACCATGTTGCACCTCTGTCAGTAAAACTGTAATAGGCAGACAGTAACCAAACTATGCATTTTGGCTTTTATGACTTCTACTATTTCAACAAATGAAGCATGGTGTTACATGATATGCTTGCTTTTCTACAGATTAGATTATGTTCATCTTTCAAGACATTATTCATTTAATTATAAAGATCAAACATTGTGAAATACCATAATGATAATAATGGTACTGTCATACAGAATCATGTAATTTTTCAGTATGAAAACTTCCAAATCATTGTTGCACATGTTTCAGGTTTTACGTGATATATATCATACAGCACATTCAAGGTAGTGTGACCAATTTAATATAACTAGTCCATATACCTACACCTATCTAGAACTACCTGTATTATAACTGTTCATAATAAGAACTGACATCTCTATTACATGACATATGCTTACCAAAAAAAGAATGACTTGCTACATACTCTATATCCTACACATCATTTGATGTTACTATAAAGACAATGTTTAACTGTGTACTTTAGATCCTACATATCATTTGATGCTATTATAAAGACAATGTTTAACTGTGTACTTTAGATCCTACATATCATTTGATGCTATTATAAAGACAATGTTTAACTGTGTACTCTAGATCCTATATTTCATTTGATGCTTTAAATTCAAACTTTAATCTAAATTTCATCTTTTCTAATGAAATTGTACATTTACTGAATAGTTTTCAAACTTTTGATTTTCTAAAGATTGGAAATCACCACATAAGGTATTGTGAGTGTTGATAAGGTGTCAGGAAACTTACTTTTTGTATACACAAATTAAAATATCCAGTGTTGTTTTTGTTGTTGGTTTTTTTTCTACAGTATGTATCTATCACTTGTTAGCAATAAATTCGAAAAAAAACAAACATTCTTTTGCTTGTTTTCAAAATAATATATACATTCAGAACTAGTTAAACACATGTACAACAAATTCTTTACGATATACAAATGAACATCTATAGCGTAAACACTATAGGGTTCTCATCTTCTTGCAAAGGTCCATTTAGGCCCATTCAACTGCTTTAGAATTTCAGTTGACAAGCCAAACTGTTTTCTATTTTACCATTGCCAAACTATTGTAGCGTAGTTCACTTACATTTCATTGAGTTATCATGATTGTATCCTACACTTCTAGAACTACATCCACTCGCTCATATATTCTGTGTTTCAAGTGGGTTTCCCGTCATCAAGAATATCTGCTCCTTTTTTGTATTTAGGCCTACTACCAACATCTGCTTTTTGCACACAGGCTAACTTCCAAATAATTGTCTATGTTTTTCTTCAAAGTCCACACAGACAGATTCAATTAGTTTAAAATTCTCTTTGCTAAAATAAACTATTCTTCCTACCACATTTTAACAACAGTCTTAGTCTCACTGTAATATATCTCCCATTAGGCTTGTATTAACTGTTAGGCCTTTCTTCTCTGTTCAAACATCTTTTACATGATTTTACTTTGTTTCTCATCTGTTCTGTGTTGTGTGTGTGCTGTTTTCCTCTCATCTCATACTATTCATAGGTCTATTACTAAATTTACTGCTCACTATATATCAACATCAATAAATTTCACAGAACATTCTATATCTCAATACCAAACGACTCTTACCAATTTATGTAACTACACTTGTCATAACAGTTACTTTAAAATAATTGTTTCTCACTTTCTTGCTATGAACAAAACCAAACAATCATAAAATATTCACTCACACAATAAATTAATGAATATCTAAACCAAACGTCTTTCATATCATGACAGTAAACCTAGCTTTATATAATACTATCTACTTAAACAGTTTATAATAATTGATATGTCACCAAACATTTCATATTATTCTAATGGATAACCCCTTATCAAGCCAGTTATTAATACGTGGATTAGGATTATTTTCAGTGTTGTCATACCTTTACTAACATAGTTATTATATAGAATAAAATACATATTTGTATCAAAAAAGAAAAAGATGGTCATTTTTCTGTTTGTTTTTTCAGAATCAGAAATTCTATACTTAGCATCATCAATCAAGAAACCTCTTTTCTCCTTTAAGTGATATAATGTTGTCAAAATGTTGTACATTTATAATAGTTTTATTCCTTACCCATTAAAGTTGTATGACTTTATTTTCTAAAAAATGGATTCCTTGTCATCAGATCTTAATTTCTCAGATGTAATAGAAATAATTTATATCAAACTTAAACAATGGATGCCTGAAAAACTGGTCTATAGATAAATATTTCCAAGTTAAGACTAGAATTAAACACTTTCTATAGTGCTTTTCTATTCAGTAGTATATAGTAGGAAAATAGAATAACATCAGAAAAAATATAGAAGCAATGGCCTAAGAAAGTCACGTAAAAAGCTTTGTTTTTGGGTACTCTAAGTAAATAGAACATAATCAGTATACATTTCTGGACATAAACTTGTTCTTATCAATTGTTTCTTGACTTAAAAATGTCTAAGTACAGAAACTTATTTCACTTTCTCAAGTAATGAAAGGAACAAAAGCTACAAGATGCTAAGAAAATGTTTTTAAAATAGTTCAAAACTTGCTAATAAACAATTGGATGAAGTTATTAAAACTATTTATTTATGCAATGATACATATATTTATTAAAAAGAAAGAAACTATAGCATTATTACAATTTTTCATAGTCATAATATATAATTATGCAAGATGTTTCAATTATAATAATAAAAATATAATAAAAATTATAATAATAATAATAAAAGACAAACAAAGGTAGTGTAACAGGTGTCAGTTAAACAAGGGAGTCACAAATGATAATCTTGAAAATCTTTGGCCTGCTTACACTTTACAGTCCTTTCCTGGGAAGAAGTAGGCCAGTCAACCAGAAATTTGCATATTTAACTTTCTGAGCACGTGAAAACCTCTGCTTGCTTCAACAGTTTGAAGTGCTAAGGTAACCTACTTATGCAGTTATGAGGGTCTGCCTCAAGCAATGATAAGATACTTTCTTGCTGTCACACAAAGCTGGTTTGTGTGTGTCAATTTCTATAATCAGTTTACACTTTATTAATAAATCCATCACACTGCAATTATTTCTACCTATGTTATTAGTGTTTTGCCTAGTAATTATAATTTTGATATTAACGATAGACAAATAGACAAGATACTAGGTCCATCATATTGAGGTAATTTAATACAATGCAATTCCAGCCTTTCCACCTGCAATGATGATGATTTTGTTACTCAATTTAAACAAAACTTCTGTTTTATATCTTTTACCACGAGAATACTTTCACATTTCAATAACATACACAGTGTATCCGTATGGAAGCAATCCATACTCCCAGAAGTAATGGCAAAAATTTTTAAGAAACACCAGTAAAGTCCAATTTTACAAAGGAAAGTTAAGAATTTACATTTAAGAGTTAAATTTCTTATCCCACAAAATCAAATTCTGTAAACACTGTAGACCTAGTCTTATGAAATATATGGCTAAATATGGTACATTCATGATACACATAAACTACAGTAATTTTAGAATGTTCAACTATATTTATATCATTATGATTTTAAATTATACACAAATAGCTATACAATTTTGTTGTCTTTGTGCTCTTCTAAATGTTAATCAGTTCAAAATCATATTGTCACTCAAATCTTGTCAGGTAACTCACCCTACCTTGAACAGCTATCAAACCATAAACCTATATTTATGTAATCCTGTCACTATCAGATTATGCACTTGTAATTTATCTACTGATAAGTATATATGTAAACTAGATATTCAATTCTACAGAAGGTTCACCAAACTTGCATGAACTTGTCATAAATTATACTTAATTCTAATATTCTGCTGAGTAAGAGTCACTCTAACACGTAAAATGATTTTCTGACACCTCATACTTGGTGTCTTTACAAGAGGAAAGAAAAAGCATGTGAACTTGCCAGAAAGATTACAGACACAGGCTATTGAAATGTTAACAAGTTTAGGCAAAAAAAAAAGGTCTCGTGATTGTTTTTCTCAAGAAAGTAAAAGATGTTTCAAAGATTTTAGGATTATTTTCTATGGAACATAAAAAAATGTCTCAAAGGTTTTAGGGAATAAATAATCACCTGTTTGTATGGTCCCTTTCATCGGTAGAAATAAATGTTTGGAAATGAAGGCCTGAATATGAAATAAATTGGATAATAGACTTAAACTACAGAAATATACACATTAACGTGTTATTTGTTAAAATTGTCTTTGAGTCCTAGTAATTTTATAGATGAGTCATGTAAAAGAGCCACTCAAAAATAAACTAAATCCACATCTTTATTATTTGAGTTACATTACATTTTGAAATTTGAATAATAGTGTCAATAATTCCTAACAATTTAGTGTAGAATATCCTGTCACTTCTTCCTTCATTTCAAATATCGACATTGAGCTTTGCCTGCATGTACAGCTTTTGAAATCGGAGACAAATGTTTGGACAGACACTACTATTTGCAATATATACTTAATCCCTCTCTGTAACATGCAACTTTGTTTTTATACAGTGTTTGATTTCACCAATATTGTACCCAGTCTCCTATTCTGAAGAGAATAATGAAACTAATACTCTGTTGCCACAAATTGACACTAGAGATCATTCTTTTTAAATTAAAATTAATATTTTACTATACATACAAATTATTATTTATTGTAATATTAAAACTAAAACTAAACAAATACATACACAAATACACAGAAGTCTGCACATTAACTTATTCGTTGTTAAAATTATCTTTGAGTCCTAGTAATTTTATAGCTGAGACAACACCATTGAGCATTTGCTACTTTGTTAGATAAATGTGTAGGATTATACAGTAATTGAGTAGTCAGATAGCCTCCTGTTATTTTAAACTTGTGTTCTCAGTATATGAAGAATTTAAACTTGCATTTATTGCACCTTTTCACTTATTTCAAAAGTCTTCTGATTATTAATGTACAATGTTTTCAAAATACCACTCTAATTTAATGAACATATTTATCACATCAAGTGCATCCAGACTATCCACTTGGTACCCTCTCCTTCAAATACAGTTTTCAGAATATCAACCCCTATCTATATAAATCTGATATACACTGAAATTGTTTTTAACATGACCTACCACTCTAAGTAAACTTATGACTTAGTTACTTCTAAAAATCAACCACTATATCAACCATAGCATATCTTAACTGCTCATTTTAAAAAGCTGTAATAACATGAAAATATACATCTTGTTCGACATCAACCAGCTCAAATGAGAAAAACTGATTTGTTTGGCAATGCTAATACATGTAACTGAGTTCTTCTAGCAAAACCTAATTACATATGAATAATCAGTTAACCTTTTCTGGAACTTTATAGTGTAAAACAAAATATTAATCAATCCCCATCTAACAATGTAAGAAATATATACCACAATTATAAAGGTCTGTTTATAACCTACAATTTATGGCAGGATTTGCAGTCTTTACACACACAGTCTTATTCAGGGCTGTACATGTTAAAACTTCTAATACTACCTGTTTTTGTTGTTTTTGACATTAGCATATAAAAAATATTTCTGTTTAAATATTTTCAACATGAATAAGAAGCACATGCCAATCTCTGTTCATATATAATCACTATGGTAAAAATAAAATGCTAGAACATTTAACAATGTAAAAATATGTGAGTGGTGAATGGTTTCTGAAATTTCTCTTGCTACAGAAGTAAATAAATTGTCTCTTGCAATAACCTTTATTCACATCCAGAAATTTAAAAATTAGTTATCTGGACCCCTCCAATAACCATTTTACATAACTCTAACCCAGGAGGTTTCTTCAATATAGCAGTGATATCATTGAAAGCTTTAACTCATCTATTATGGCTAACATTTTGAAAATTGTCATCCATAAAATTTCATTAGCTAATACGTGTACAAAAAATGTATCATCTATGTAATGACTATATTTTAAAAACAAATTTGGTGCACAACATAATAAAAGACTACAGTGTACTAACCATCAAATACTTGAGATACAATACTGCTTAACTCAGCTTGAAGGTTGGTTGATTTAGTGTTTTATGGCACAAAGCAGCTAGGCTATCTGTGCCAAACATCTGGTAAAAAGTTAAAAGTAAAATTATTAAAATTCATGAAAGGAAATTAAGGTGAAATAAGGCAAAGTTTAAAAAAAACAACATTAACATTAAAATCAATATTTACATCCAATTTACAGTGGTAAGAGAAAAACTAGAGTAATACAAGTTGTAAAGGACTTTCTGTAGCATAACTGTAATTATCATAATTCACCAGGAAGACAAACAGTTAAGTTCAAAAATCACCATCAGTCACCTGAAGTTGGCCTTTCTAGTCCTGGTTCCAAATTATTTGACATTAACGCCATTTTCTAATTTCAAATCAAACTAGATGTACTTTGATTCTTAAAAGGGAATCACATTAAAAAAGATCTAATGTATAAATTACAAATCTAAAACAGGATTAAAAAGATAATGGCCTTTAAGAAACTAAAAACACTTCCAAGGCAGACAGTGTCACCATCATCAACAACAATGTCTACTGTTATGGATAAACCTTGGGACAGAACGTGCTAAAATGGTGCTGTCATTGATAGTCATAATGACAGCAAGACAGTAAAATGTGGCTTATTTTGATTCCAGTGTTACACAGACAACACATTGATGCATCAGTCCCCAGTAAAAGAAAACAATGAGTTAAAAAACTGTGACCAATGTATAGTCTAGTTAAAACAATTTCCTCTTTCTGATCCTTATGAAAGCAAGATGGTCAAAGTCCAATAGAGAGTTTTATGTGGAAAAGCTTGTTTTCACATTGCTCACTCCAAGTTGACTGCCAAGTGGCACAGAGCCAAGCCTTGAATGGAGGACTACAGTCCATGTATGGAATAGGTACAGCAGTGGTAGTGCCATAGCAGACAAATTTAGCTGTAGTGTTGGTGAGCCCATTCCCAAGAATACCAATGTGGCCTGGTATTTAGAAAAACTGGATAGAAGTAGATGTTAAAGAGAAATGGGCCAGTCGGTTTTGAATATCAGAGAGAACAGGGTGAGAAATAATATGAAGCGATTCCAGGGCCAGTAGAGAACTGAGTCAGTATAAATAGTGCAATTTGAGTACTGCTTAGTACTCAAAGGGATTCTGCACACAACCACCAAACCATGGCAGAGCCCACACAGTCACCTGATTTCAAACCATCTGTATAAATAGGAATGGAAGGATGGTTTGAAAGATGTTCAGCTGATAACAGACAGTATTTCTAATCGGGAGCGTCTGCTTTTCTCAGATGACTTAAAGATAGGTCACATTTGGGGACTGTAAGAAGCCATGGTGGGATAGGCTGACCAGTGGATACAGCAATATTATCCAAGAACAGACCCAATTCATCCAACTGCTCCTGAATACGTAGGCCAAAAGGAGCAATGGTAGATCATCTGTTCTGAAAAAGCATGGCACATTGAGGAAGGAAATCACAACCCCTGGCGAGATGCTTTGGTAAGGAATGAAGTTTCGATTGCATACACTAAAGACAGTTGCAAACAGAGGTGCAAAGGAAGTTCATGAGACTCTTTGTATCAATTCTGAACTGGGAAAGTGCAGAAAGTCCTGGTGAAAAGCATAAATCCATGACGATAAACAGGGTCCAGCATCTTTAAGGCTGAGGTCCTGGTAGGGGTTTAGACCAGTGATCCATAGTCTAGATTGATTGAATAAGAGCATGAGATATCTTTAGCATAGAACACTGATCTGCCCCCCAAGCAGTGGAAGAGAGGACAGAGAGGATGTTCAGTGCTCTTGTGCATTTGACCTGTAGCTGCTTGATGTGTGGAATAAAGATCAGCTCTCAGTCAAAGATAAGCCCCAAGAACTTTGCTTCAGGAATCACAACTTCTTTGATATAGAGTTCAGGATCAGGGTGAATACCCTGCTGGCAGAAAAAGTGCATGCAAACAGTTTTAGAGAGAGAAAAGTTAAAACCATTTGCTGTGGTTCACTTCAGTAAACAATAGAGGACAGTCTGTAGCTGCTGCTAAATATACCTCATGTTCAATGACTGACATGAGATGTGAAAGTCATTGACATAGAGCCCGTTTGTAACAGTAACAGGGAGTTGTGTTTAGTGATGGCATTAATCTTTATACTGAAAAGTATGACACTCAAAACAGAGCCCTGAAGAACTCCAATTTCCTGTAGAAATGAATGCAAAAGTATCAAACTCACAAGAACTTGGAATTGCCTGTCCATTAAAACAATTTTAATAAAAATAGGCAAATGGCCACGTAACCCATATAAATGGAGGTCTTGCAAAATGCCTTACTTCCATGTTGTATCATAAGCCTTCTCAATGTCAAAGATGCTGTCATTTGAGAAAGGCTTCTCTGAGTGATGTTTCAAGTGGAATCAGGTGGTCCATGGTGGAGGGTCATCGTCGGAACACACACTGGGTGGGCAAGAGGAGGTTGTTTGATTCAAGGAACCAAACAAGACAAGCATTAACCATTTGAAGGAAACTTGGGATCCTCCCCAGGTTCAGGAAAAGGGAGTACAATAGCCTGACACCAGGCATCAAGAAGAACATTCTCCTACCAGATCCAGTTAAAAGCAATCAGAAGAATAACATGAGAAGCAGGAGATAGATGGTGCAACATTTCATAGTGTACATCATCAGGTCCACCTGATGTACTACCAGACCATTGAAGGGCCAGTTTGAGTTCCACTAGTGTAAAGGGATGATTATAGTCATAGAGATAATCAGCTCAAAAGGAAAGAGGTGACTGCTCTGTCTGAGTCTTGATAGCTAAGTAGGTGGAGAATGAAACAGAAGTACTAGATACCTGGCAAAAGCTTTCACCTAGAGTATCACCAATCCTATGGGTATCAGCTACTTCCTGGCCATCAGAGAGCAAGATCAAGAAGGGGACAATTATATTGCCCACTGACCTTTCAAATTTTGTCCCACAACAACTTCAAGGATTTCCACGACTTACACCATATGCATTGGTTTATATCTGTACACTTTTTCTAGTGTTTTCTTTGTATACATTTTCTGATGCATTTTTGCAATTTTCTTCAAAAGAAGACACATACTACACTGGAGCATTTTTGCCAGGAAAACAAATGACAAATTACATAATATATAAAGCCACAAAGTTTGGGGCAGCACATTGCAGATATTGTACACACAAACACCAAGAAATCTGATTCCAGCTTCTTTTGACTCTTTCAAAAAATACAACACATTTACCTTCTAACTAAAAAATACATGAACCTTCAAAGCCAAAACAAAGCTTCCTTTCATATCATAGCTTCTCCATTAAATTTAAAAACATTAATAGCTGTTTCTCTTACACTAACAAGTTTATTATATACTTTCATGACTGAATACTGGAAAAATGAAGAATGGTTTTGAATAAACCAAAGCTACATCTTGGAAATGGAAGTTTCAAAAACTGGTACAGGACTGTAGTGTTTCACTTTATAGAAAAGTGGACCCAGACCTACAAATATTTTTAAGATACATTCAACAGCTAGAAGCAGAGCCAACAAACTTGCTTGTAATAACCAAATAATTTGTTGTACTAGATCTTTACTGTTACAAACTATGCTACATGTCGTGTAAATATGAAAGTACCTGTATACCCTGACTTCTATTAATTCAACAACTGCAGTAATAAAGCAGCACCTGGAGTACAGTTATTACAAAGATAAACTGCACATGTGATTCTAGAAGGGAAATCCCTGTTGAAAAATGCTGAAAGACTTGAAACACTTTTTTTTTTACAACTCACATGACCTAAACCTCCCAAGTTTGTCTGTGTTCTCTTTCCACCAAATCTTACATTTTATGAAGAATAGTTATATTGCCAACATTTCCGTGTATTTTGCCAAAATATGTGATGTTTTATCCTTTAAGGACAAATTTTCTAAGATACCAATTTGTACATGCACTGAATTTGAAATGAATGTAGAATTGTCAGTTTCTAGTTGGTTTTTTTTTTATCACAAGTAATGCCTAACACCCTATTGAAAAATGTCTCATAGCTCCGTCTTTCACCATGTGATACACTACAATTGCTCTCATTTTCTGTAAGAAACAAATTTGTAGCTTAAACTTTTGTAATACTCATGAACAAATCACAATCTTCACAACCAATAGAACGTCAATGTTTTTCCTATTTTAAAAAAATTGTAATAACAAACAAATCACATCAATCTCTATAGCCAATAGCACATTTTTTTTCAAAAATAACTAATGTCAACAGGTCAGTTGTATAAAATGGAAAACATAGAAATCTTTATTTTTTTATAAAATGTAAGGAACTGCTTCTGAACCTCATCACTGAATAATAACTTACATTTCTGCATTTAGAAGTTTAACCTTTAGCCAACTAACTAAACTAACAATGTTTCACACATCATACTTGGGCAAACGTTATTAATATAATATTTCAATTCACTACCTGTACATTTTAACCATTTCATTTTAGTCCAATTAGGAAGTAATTAAAACTTTGTGAATGGTTTTCAGTTATGGTTTAGTGGAAGATTAAAAAATTCACAACATAAAGAACATACAAAACCTGTAATGTAACTCACTGAATTAGATCACAGAAGTTTCCTATAATTTTATTCTTAATGTGAAATATTATCTTTACAAATCCCTTAATCTGACTTTGGGACATTTCCCTATAACTTTGTTTGGGACACTGGGATAACAATGCCAAATTAGGTATTGTACATATAAATCACAAAGTACAGACCCAAAACTATGTTATTCATTCACACAATTTCATATTATCAGAGTATGGCCAAAAATATCACAAACTGTCCAGCTGATAAAACAATATATTTTAATCACTACAAGCATGAAAACAATATATTCTAATCACTACAAGTATTAAAACAATATACTTATTAGCTATACTCATTTGCTACAGGATGTTGTGATCTACACAGATAGCTTACTTTGATTACAATATTAATTGGTCACAGCACAGTGCATTAAGAATGGTAGATTAGACCAGATTATGCTACTGCTAACCTAATTATGTGAACAGTTAATGTGTAAGTAGAAAATCATTATTCTCAAGTGTTCAAGATTATCCAGTATCCACTTTTGTTTAACCTTGTTTAAAAATACATATCCATAAGGCTATTTCCAATGTTCCAAGTAGTATCACTTTTGTCTTGAAGCAACAGTAAATGTTCTATTAGTTGTCTACAGAAAATTACTTCATTGGTTTACACCCACTTTTCCCAGTATTTTCTACACTATTATTACTATTTTTTTTTATATTCTTTATATGCCCTTAAATCCATGTTTAAAATAAAAGGATTCACCAATACCTCTATCCATAGATTGTTATTTGGTTGCTACAGGAAGTTTAGACCACTGAATGTGCAGCACAGGGTTAACACATGAAAGTGAAAACTGCAAGATCTTAAAAATGGAATCAAACAAATAACAAAAATACTATTTCTTAGTAATTTAAAACCAAAATGAAAAGATATTTCACCAGCAGGAATACAAATCAAGCAAGTCACTAATATTACAGAGAAACACAAGTTCTGACAAAAAAGAGCCAATGACTTCAAAATATTTGCATTCTCAATATACCAAACACAAAATTTAAGAGCAATATATTTTAACTATCATGTTGCCAGCAATTTCATTGGTTAGTTCATGAAACATGAGTATTGTATTTCAATTATTATGGTTAATCACATTGCCAGAAAAACTGATTTTATAACAATATGTAGCTCTTTTATGAAAGAATTACAAATAAAATGACAGTAAGTATGCCAAGTCACAGCAGCATATTTTAGGAAAGCTATTGTAGCTTGAAGAATGAAGAATTCTTGTGTGATTTCATGAAACTCAAGCACAACTTACAAAACATGGAATTAACAAAACTTTTTTTACTCCAAAATAAAGTTTTCTTTCACAAAATACCATTAAATGTCAGAGTTACAAGAAAAGGAGTCGAAGTAAATGTCACCTATGCCACTAACATTAAACGTACTAAAATTATTAGGTATGCCTGCTGGATAGATGCCAAATCACACTTAAACAATAGTCTTGAGGAGTAATTTTCTTTATTAAGAAGGATGGATCCAATGATATGTCTGGTTCAGATAATGAAGTTGTGTTTATGTCAATTCTATAGTGAACTAAACATAACCAACTCAATGGAAATAAAGCAGTTCAATTTGAACATGCAAACTGCATTTTATGAATTTTTGTTTTTAGTGTATTTAGTATTAAGTTTTATGTTAGAGTAGACTATGAATTTTACACTGATTCACTGAATGTACTGTGAATATTATATGAAAGTTTCCTTGGATAAATGCATCAGCTAAATAAATTAATATCTAGAGGGTCAATCAATAGAGTACATTCCTCCAAGTATAACTGATCATATTCGACCCTCAAAACAAAAAAAATATGTCCATTGGTTTATTATCAATTGACATGACCTATGTTTTGGCATTATAATAGGGACAACATTTCAAACTCTAAAGTTATCAGGATTGTCTAAAAGCTTGACACAAACTGCACTCAGCATTATGCCTGCCACCGAAAATCATATAACTGGGAAATATTACAATGAAAGAGCCCTAAGAACGTCTTCTAAGTTTAACTGGAGGTAAAAATAGTGTTACCAGAAGCAACAAACTGAATGTCCTTCAAAATCTTCAAGCATAATTCATAGCCAAATGATTATGATAATCTTGTGCATTAGAATGATGTCAGCATTGTTTTACCCACTATCTAGTTTGAATCTATGCTGAAAGAAAATAGATGTAACATCAGTCAAATTCTGATTTAGTGGAGGAATACAAAACACTAGTTAGCAATGAAATCTGATACAAGACCTACAGCAGTGTAAGGAAGATTGTGTTATCCAATCATCCCAATACTGTGAGATTTAAGAAATTATTGTGGAAATTCTTATTGTCCTTTCTGTTTATATTGCACAGTGTAAAAAGGCATTTTCTACCCAGAACCATAGACAGATCAACCCCTGATAACACTTTCCCATGTCAGTCACTGAACACCTCAGGAAAAATGTTTTCAAAAGGCTCCAGTTTAAATTATTTTAACCCCCCAAAAAAGGTTGTTGATCTTTGTTTAGCAGTGGAAAAAGAATGCAATACAAACAGTAGTTTTGAAATATGAATATTCTTTGTGCTGTCTCCAATTTACACTGATTAAATATACAAGTAAACAAAAAAAAAAAGGTTGAACACCCACACAAACAAAGAACACAAATAGAGCAATAATTTTTTGAAAATACTACTTCATTAATGGAACTGATTAAACAGGATAAAATTGAAGAAAAATACCAATCATTAGTGTTGTACTGAATTCTAAAGTTTGTTGTGGACTGATATTTTTTTTCTTTCCTATCCTGAAAAAAATCTGTTAATGTTGAATATTGCATGTATGTATATATGGCAATAAAAAACACTCATATCAAGGTGTTTATTTTCAAGAAATAATACTGTTGACTTCCAAAATAAAAATCTTACATGTTGCACTACTATCAATATATCATTCAACCTTTATGTTTAAATAAAATCCAATCATCTACCTCAAGTTCTCTCATTAACTAATATTTTCAAATTAACCACAGATTTCCAGATGACCCTGTCACCCTCTTAATTCTCCATAGCACACATACACTTACATCTGTATTACTAAAGCTCTAGGGTTATATAAATGCAAAGTATCTTCAGAGTATCTTTACCTCATTATATGGTCCTTTTATTTAAATAGAAACTGTATTATGGCTGATTTATCTGTTATCATCCTTGTAACTTCAATCTCTGTCTAGAGCCCATAATTACAAATGTTCTAAGCTTGTGCTTCAATAAAAATAAAACATTACTAATATACCACATCGTGTATTTCATAAGTGATCACCTTTTAATGTTTACTCAGGTAGGTTAGTTCCAGAAAAATCTTTTTTTTTTAACTGACTGAATGACTCATCTAAATTTTTTTTCAGATTATACATGTTCATCTAAGTCATGAAGAAGTAAAACTTTCACTAATAAATCAAATAAAAACATATTACCCAACATAACATTTTAACCACGAGATTAATACTGTTTGAAGTGATAATTTGTAACAGTGCATTTAAATCTTTCAATAGTGATATCAGTTGTACAATAAAAGTTACTGGAAGCAGTATAAATCCTACTATTTCATAACACAATTTTATAACTGAAATATAATTAACAAACTGATGTCTACATACAGTAGTAATTTAACTTCTGTGTAAATAAATTAAGGCAACACACTACAAGTTACAAAACAGAAATTGTGTGCAAGCATACAATCATGCCAACAAAGCCCAATTTCAAAACTTAAAAACTCGAAACTACTTAATTAAACAAGCTTACTTTGTCTGAGTAGAAAACTAGGGTAACATATATAGATGTAAAAACAAAATAATGAACTGATTAGCAAAGCTTTATACTTTTACAAATTACATTGAGATATTAACACGGGTTTTAGAGATGCAAAAATATGCAGAACAATCAAATTTTTATAACTTTTAGGGCTCTGTTAATAAAGGCTACGGGACATGCGTTACGCAAATCATCAAAGAACAAAAAAACCTATCTACATATTTCCAATGCAAAGGGTGTGATTTTTCCAAGTAAGACTTAGGCTTCCAAGTTCGAATGTTCGCTGTGTGGCACAATAAATATTCAAATATACGAATAAAAACACTTACCTTAAAAATAAGATTAAAAAACTGTTCCTTTCTTTGAATTTTATATATAGAGAGTCCAAAAAATCATAAGCAAAACGAAATTAATAAGAATTTTCTACTTTTTTTAACATCTGCGATTTTCATAACCAACAGCCTCATCATAAGATAAATACAACTACCATTCTCTATCGTCAACTACGCTTGCGCGTTAATTTTACGCCAGTGACTATAGCACCATCTTTCGTTAAAATATAAAGTTATTTTCGACTTATTTTTATTTATTCACTTCACCTGGGTTGGGCGTGGTCGTGTGGTTTGTGTGCTCGAACTATAAATTTAGGGTTAATTGTTCCCAGCCCAAAAACATGCTCTTTTAAGCAGTAGATGTACAATACAAATGAGACACAAACATTCCACTATTACCCGACAATTTGGTGTAATCTTTATGATCCATCAGTTCAAAGTGAGAAATAGCTACTGCAGATAATATATTATGTAGCTTTGAGCGAAACTTTTAAATTATCAAATCTTCAAAACCAAGTTCTGGTGTTGACGAAAGTCTTTGGCACTGACTTACGAGAGACAAAAGATAATTTATTTATTTTTGTTTTTTTATCATTGATAGTTGTGGTAGTGGTGTTAAGCGAAAAGCTTCACAACAGGTTACATTTTCTCCGCCCATCATGGTTCCTCCCGTTGGTACAGTGGTAAGTCTACAAATTTTACAACGCTAAAATCAGGAGTTCGATTCCTCTCAGTGGACTCAGCAGATAGCCTGATGTGGCTTTGCTATAAGAAAAAACACACACACATACACACCCATCGCGTATATCTAAGTTTAGTTTTTAGTATTATAAGGCAACCGACTTACTGCTGAATCACAGGAAACCGACAAAAGATGGTCCTGAAATATTGTTTTTACACATCTCTGATTTTGTTTGTTTGTTTAAAATTTTGCGCAAAGCTCAACAAAGGCTATCTCTGCTAGCCAGTACTGATTTAACAGTGTAAGACTAGGGGAAAGGCAACTAGTCATGACCACCCACTCTTGGGCTACTCTTTTACCAATGAATAGTGGGACTGACCCACGGCTGAAAGGACGAGCATGTTTGGTGTGACTGGGATTCGAACGCACGAACTTGGATTAGGGGTCGAGTGCCTTAACTGCATGGCCATGCCGGGCCCACTGATTTTGAAACTAAATTGAGCAAATTAAGAAAAATAAGAAAATACTGCTGAACTACTGGGAGCCGACAAAAGATAGTCCTGAAATATTGTTTTCACACGCCTCTGATTTTTAAACTAAAATGGGAAATTAAGAAACATTAGAAAATTACTGTAATTAACGTGATTTTAATCTTGAATTTTAGATTTATTGAAATCTTCACTTCACAGTTCATATGCAGAAAAAAAGAACCTGTAAAAAGTATTAAAATGCTTTCAAAGCGTAACAAAAAATGAACTGCTGTAAATAATGATCGAACATCATCTGATACTAAACATCAGGGATGATACCCCGAGGATAAGGCCAAGAATCTGAACACAAATAGGGAAGATCAGATGACTAATCATACAACGGAAAAAAAGAATTACATGAAATGTTAGTTAACAATATTCCAAAATTCCCGACTAAAATTGGAAGCTCGTTATTTAAAAAAATAGTTTACGATTCGAAATATACATTGATGGGAATTAAGTCTTGCAATATGTTGATTGATCCTGGTTCTACATTTGCAATTTTTCGATCATTTATGGTAACTAGAAATAAGGAATATTTTCATCTATCTTACGCATCTACAAGTTTCGCTTTAACCACCCATTGTTCCGTATTGTTCCTCTTGAGTTAACACCTGATGTACTCAGGGGAGGAAGGTGCAAGTTTCTATCTAGTGTATGAAAGTAGTCAGCAGTTTTTTCAATGGGAAATGAAGAGATGTCTCAAGGTTGAAAACGTGGATGTCAAGTTGGACTTTCTTCAAACAATTTCAAATTTTATAACAAGGACTTTTGTTTGTATTTAAGCACAAAGCTACACAAAGGGCTATCTTTACTCTGCCCACTGTGCGTGTCTAAGCCCGGTTTTTAGCATCGTCGGTCTGCAGACATACCGCCGTGCCACTGGTGGACTTATAACAAGGAAACTGCTGTGTACAACGTAACAGTTACAGCATATGTACTTCAGTTAACTTTCGTTTGTAGAATTTCTGGTTTAGAAAAAATAATAGCATATAGGTCAACGATCTCCATATAATAGTGTTTGAGAGAATATTAACATGAGAAAAAACAAATATATTTCATATTTGCAAAAATTACTAAGAAATGTTTTTTACATGTTTTATAATCGTACTTATTACATGTCTTTCAAGTTTAAAAGATGAAACTAAAATAACTTCATTTTCAATGTTTTGTCTCTCAAGGAACAGTTTCTGAACATCAACATCCTCAAGATATTGCATTTTAATGGACTTGCTACCATTTTCTGTCACGACTATCTGTACACCACATTATAATTCATTCAGATCATCTCACTGCAATTTATTTCATTAATCTGCATGGACATACTCATTCTGTGGAACTTTGCTTTTTAGCTTGAGTTCCTTTTTAAAACACAAAGCCAAAATACCTGGTTTTTCAGCCTATCTTGTCCCTGGGCTTTGAACTTATTGGCAGATCAACTGAATATAATGGATTGGATTCACCAACTCCAGAGTTTCACTAATTTATTCCCATTTTGAAAATCCTCTCCTCGACATCTTTGCAGCTCCCCTCTAGACCAAGTTTCCATTACTTGGGTCACAAGTCTTAGATGTGCAATTTCTTCCTTTTCACGCCTTACTTTTTTTCAGTCCTTTGGAAGATGGGCAAATTTTTCTTACAGTATACTCTGTTTTCTTGTTGGCCATCAACACAAGGAGATTACTTTATATCAACTCCTTTCTTCCTAATCTCACTCTTTAACCTGGTTTTTGAGAGCAGTCTATTCTTTTCTATAATTATCAGACACAGAGATATTTTGTTAATTATCTTTCATGTTTTTCTTTGGTTCTTACAAAGTTTCTTAGAGTCTTTATGACCTTTTGTGTTTCTTGTCCAGTTCCTCTTCCAGACTGGAATCTCCATTCACTTCTCAAGGCTCTCACAAGTTAACAATTTAATTTTTTAGTCACCTATTCCTTCTATCGTTATTATATAAAGATGCATATTATTTTTCTTGTATATGAGAGACATAAACTATGATATTTTTGCTTTACACTCCTTCCACACACTTTTTTATGCAACAGATTGAACTTGATTCAGACCACTCCATCCTTTCCAGTACTTGTGCTCACTGAGAAAATGATTGGATGTTTTATCTATTCACTTTCACTTCAATTTTTACTCTACACAATTATTAATATTCTGATAAAATTTGTCTTGTGTGGTCAGTACAATGCTACCCAACTTATCTCACAAGAAGCAATCAAGATTGCCATTATCTGCCAGATGATTTCTCTCTACTTCATAAGTTTTATCTTCTTCAACTTTTGGTCAGATAGGTTAAGCAATTTATCAGGCATGGAGATGACAGTTCTTGTCTCTTTTATATTACCTCTCATAAAGTTTATCCTATCAAAGCTTCTTAGCCATCAGCATTCCTTGGGTGAAATTTCTGCAAATGGGGATGTTAATTACTCAAGACACCTTTGTGTCACATTACATCACACTTTGGTCTTGTTAGCCTCTTGGTTTCATTTCCTTCCACTTACCATTCTTCAATTTTTTTTAGAGGTTCTAAGAAGGTGAATTGTTTGCAAAAAGAGACAAAAAAGGACACAGTTATCCACAAAATGCTTAGTGTTGGTAAACAAAGAATATTTCTCTATTCCTAAACTGTTATGAATTGGGTACGACAGAAAGTGTTAAGTTCATCTGTCCATATTCAGTGCTCACTGTTGAGATATGATTTTCTACATAACGTTTTCATTAGTATGTGTTTATTTGTTTTTTTTTCAATTTTGCACAAAGCAACACAAGATTCCTAATTTAGCAGTGTAAGACTAGAAGGAGGCCAGCTAATCATCACAGCACACCACCAACACGTGGCGAGGCTACTTTTTTACTAATGAATAGTGAGATTTGCTTACACATTATAATTCCTTCATGGCTGAATGACAAGCATATTTGGTGTGATGAGGATTCAAACATGCAACCCTCAAATTTCAAGTTGAGCTCCCTTACACCTGGCCATGCCACACCCTCAGCAGTACATAAATATATTAATTACTTTCCAATCAGTATTGCACCAATAAATAAGTGGCTTCCAAACCTTTCAATAGCTCTTGCTGTCCCTAGTATACATACCCTTCAGTCAGAAATAGGTAGGTGAATTAACCTGGAATAGTAGCTCAAGCTTTCTTCAACTTTAAAAACTGGACTATTCTCAGTGGTTGTAACCAGTTGGATGGGCCTTAAGTTATTCTTGCAAAGCAGGTCTAGGATGATTCATCTTTGTACTTTGTAAGTATTTAGCTTAAGTATTTCTCATGTATTACATGGCTCAGAATACAATCCTAGCCACACTTTAAGTATATGGTTTGCTGATCCCCTGAGGTAGGTAGTGTGACATGCGACACTTAAGGAAAACAGCAGGAAGTTATTTTGGCAGAAACCTTTTGAACTACTACTTGTATAAAAAAAAAAAAAAAGGAAGCTTTGAGTAAGATGACATCAGCAATATTACAAAAGCCTATAACAACAATTAAACTGGGTGTGACTCACACACAGTTACATGAAGAAACTTGAAAAAAAAATGCTTTTAAAATAATTAACTTTTAACACTTTTTATAAAAGCTAAATAACCATTATTTATTAAATCACTAAATAAACTAAACGATAACTCTTAATCTGAACAGTCTTGTATATCCAATAATAAGTCCCTCTTCAATAAAAATATTTACAACATTTTTATACTGTATACAAAGACTGTTCTCAATTCATACATGAAGTCTTTTCCTATGATCTGCACCAACACTTGTATTTCTACATGAAGTCTTCTCCTATGGCCTGCACCAACACTTGCATTTCCTTCATTGCTCCCTCTTCATGCAAACTGTCTAATAGGGCTTCATAACGACCAGACAACTTGTCTTCTGATCTATACGTATACTGTCACAGTGGATTTTGTGGATGTTGACATCATTTTACATTTCATCTCCACCCAGTGACCTCAGGTCTAGTATGTCTTCATCTTCAATAACAAAGTAACCGTCTTCAAATTCTGCTTCTATGACAGCTACACTTTTCACATCCATCTGTGCCTCAACAGCTTCACCCATTATGCCTTTTTCCTTCTTCAACAGATTGGCATTGTAGAACTCGGTCTTTCCATTTACTGTCACTTTACAATTCATTCTGTTGACTTCTTCCTGCACTTTGAGAGGTTCTTTCAAGTGTGAGAGGGAGTCTGCTGTTGTCTGTAGGTAGCAGAAGCAAGACCTTCTGTGCAAATTTGAAATGTTGATCCTTTGCTCTCTTGTCATAGAAATATTTCTGACTGTTTTTGATATGTTTAGCTTCCCCAGTAGAACTGCTTTGATAGATCCAATGCAGTATTTGTCACTGGTTTTCCTATAGGTCATCATCCCCTTTGTATCATGCCTGGCTTTCTCCAGGCACTGTCCCAGTGTTTATGCAGTGAAAGGTCTTTCTACTGTGCTCCTTCAGTTCCCATAGATATAAGTTCAAGATGTTAATTTTTGGCTGTCTGGTTCTTCTAAATTTATACTGTCTGTTATACTGACTTAGATGGGTCCTTTCATACACATTGCCTCAAAGTCTTCCACACAGTATGGAATGTCCACCTTCATTCTTGTTAGGGAAACTTTTTAACTGTTCTATCAATCAATACATATAGATGTACCTTTATCATTATCTAGCTAGCAGATACTAGATTGGTTCTTACTGCTGTAATACTGCACCCTGTGTCTTGTAGGACTTTCACTTTCTTGTCCCTAACATGGCCTTCACCTACTTGCATGTTGTGATTTGTTGGTACCTCTCAATGTTTGTCACATGTTTCAGTCACTACTGACACTGTTGATCCATTTTCTAATTTGAGCTGACCATCAGTTCTACACTGTTTAATTACAAAATTGCAATTCCTTCTTGTGGTGAATTTGATGAGTTGTTCCTATTCTATTTCTTTTCACAGCAGTCTCCATACTGGTAGTTATTCTTTTCTTGTTTCTTGCCAGCACCATCTTTGTTCATAGTTCAAGCTGCTTTATGTTGAAATTCCTGTTGTTTTTACGATGATGGACTTGCATTCCTTTGCAATGCGCTATATTTTATAATAAATATAGCATCTCGTCCCTCTATTTTCCATTGAGTTATTGTCTTGTTTTGTAGTATTCTGTTTCTGGTCAGTCACCCACCCCTGATTTCAACTTTAACTGGTTATTCTTGGATTTGCTTGTCATAGTTCCTCCACATACTTCCATATATTGTTCTGTTAGCTTGATAATTTCATCCACAAGTTTTGGTACTCTGTCCTTTAGGAACAGTGACATGTCAGTGAAGCATATCATCATGAAGTGTTTAAGTATTAGTAAATCTACCAAGAATATTTCATGCTTGGTCATGTCAATCTGTCTTGTAAAGTATCCCTGTAGATATGCCACAATCTGAAATACAAATTTTTTCCTGTGTCAGGTTTGACTTCTCTGTATTTCTAATGAAAACTTTCTTTGGTAAGTTCATATCATTTTAGCAAAGCCACTTTTCATTTGTCATAATTCATGGCATATTCTGATGTCATGCCTGTCTACACTTTTTCTGAGAAGTAGGTTGAGACAGACTACCAAGACATCTTTGTCTCAGTTCTGACTTTGGGTGAATCTTTAATATCTCCCCAAGAAAAATCCATGTCATTGTTCTTCTTATGAAATTTAAGCAGCTGGATCAACTGGCCCTGACCTCATTGTCAATCTTGGGTCCTTTCTCTTTCTGTTGGATTAGCTTGGTGATATTACTTTATGTTATTATTCTCTCTGTTTTCAGTCTGTCTTCTTTATCAGTTTATACTCTTTTTTTTCTTTGTATTTCCAGTCTCTCCTCTCTTCCCTGCTTACTCTCTTCTCTCTCTCTAGGTCTTTTTTTCTATTTAATAAACCCCTGTAGTTTGCTATCTTTCAGTCCAGGTCACTCACCTACCTATACCCATTTATCAAAATCAGTCAACATGGTCATATAGTGCAATTGTTATTTATATGCAGTTTTTGCCATCACTACAGTTACTTGTATATAAGCCTGCTTCCACTGTCATGCATGCTTTCTTCTACCATTGCTTACCACTTTATAATTCTAGCTGGCTCATCAAATGTCAGGTTAGTATAGAGACACATTCTTTACAGTGAGTGTTGTTGACTTATTGGCAATACATTTCAACAATAAATGGACAGCATACAATCCACTTGCCTCAAAATAATACATACTCAAAACACATTAAACATATGTACAAATCTTTGTTATACTATTGGTTATCACAGTTGTATTGAGAGCTATTGAAATTTTCTCCATTTTGTCAAAGCCTGCACATATGGGTTCATTTACTTTAGAATACCCTTGTTTGCTTGTTTGTTTTTGAATTTTGCACAAAGCTACTCGAGGGCTATCTGCACTAGTCATCACTAACTTAGCAGTGTAAGACTAGAGGGAAAGCAACTAGTCTTCACCACCCACTGCCAACTTTTGGGTTACTCTTTTAACCAATGAATAGTGGAATTGATCATCACATTATAACATCCCCATGTCTGAAAGGATGAGCATGTTTGGTCTGACAGGGATTCAAACCTAAAACCTTCTGATTACAAGTCGAGTGCCTTAACCACTTGGCCATGCTGGGCCCCAGAACACTCTTTGACAAGACATATCCTCATCTAGCTGTCATTACAATGAAAAAGGTTATTTTATTTCAGAAATTGCTCATTATGGCTAAACTGACAACCACACATTTTAACTTCCCTTTTTTCACTTTTACAGTTACTAACTTACTTCTTTTCTTTCTGTATCTGTATGTACTTATAATATGCAAAACAAAAATCAAGAAATATTTAGCCCTCTATTAAAAATATTAAACCTAATAGGAAAAAAAAGTTAAAAGCTTTCATCAAGATGACAAAAATATTACAAAAACTTATTAAAATAATTAAACTGGCCACAACTCGTACATGGTTAGGTAACGAAACTTGTCACAACTATTACTTTTAAAATAATTAACTTTTAGAACTGCTTATAAAAGCTGAATAACCATTAAATATTAAATCACTAAATAAATTAAATGATAACTCTAACACTGAATACTCTTGTATACCCAACAGACTCACTATTGGATTTAGTGGAATTTTGTGCTGATCCACACTGGGGAAAAGCCAAGGGAAGTTTACAAATGACAAACAGAAAAATTATGAGGCATCACAGGTTCAAGCCAGCCCATAAATCTTAGATTACTTCTTGTTGTGTACACCTATCCCAATATGTGGTCCATCCAGTGCTGCACACATCTGATAGACTTTTTACTACTTACACTGAAGTCTTTTACTGCGCATGAAATCTAGAGTTTTAGGCTGATGATTAGATGTTGTATTGTTTGACTCTCACTACAATCACAGGAAGCAGGTCTGCTGAATTATTTCCATTTTAATATGTTAGCCCTTGACCTGTTGACCTAGGAAATTAGACAACTGAGGGCTTTCCAGGTGTTCCAACCCTTTACTACTCTACTTGTACAAGCAAACTGTAATATCCTTTTACGAGTTCAACTTCAACCCAAGAGAAAAATAAAGACACAGGATTAAGCTGGTACGAGCTTCCCTGGAATAGCCATTGTGCTTTATAACCTTTACATATATTAGAGGTCAGTGTATGTGTACAATATTTAAACATACAATTGATAGGGATGTTCTATCTACACACACACCACATAAATCTAGAAAACAACCTGAATATATCTAAATAAAAATATATCTCACACAAAGTTTAAAATAAAGTATGTGGATGTAACATAATTGTACATTGAATAGTGACTGTTATAACATCCAGTTTATCGGAATGTTTTTAACTCTATTTACACCACCAAAAAATTTAGAAAAACAACCTGATTATGTCTGAATAAAGAGGTATTCTTCACACACCATGAGAGAGTAAAATTTGATTTAATATAATTAAACAATAAACAGTGATTGTTGTAGTTGTCAGTGTGTATTGGCTACAAATCCAAGGAGTCAGGATTCACTTTATTTTGGCAGTATACAAGTAACAGTTGAATTCAACCTCAATATTTGGTCAGATAAGTAGCAGTCCAATAACTGGTGGTGGATGCTGACAAAAAGCATAAAACTTTGAAACGTGTAAACTTTTGTTTTTTGTCTATTTCTTGAGAAAGAAAATGGCAACTACACTAAGTTTTCAAATAATATTTAACTGTATAACTGTAACAACAACAGTTGGGGTTTATGTACAAGAAGTAGTATAATAAAAAATGTAGATATACATATATACAAAGAGTAGCACCGATATAAATGTGAACTCACAAAGAACAAGTAGCAACAATATTAGTTGCTGGAGGACACTGAAGGATTCCTTCCTTGAGATGACATGCTCTTTAACTTTGTATCATTACAAATTTTCTGTTGAAATATGTTTTCTTCACAAAAGTTTTTCATATATATTTACCCAACCATAAATATACCCATCTTGATATTGCACTGGAACAGGAATTCGTGCAAGGCAACAAACCACTGCATTACACATTTAAATAAAGTATAATTTATTTCTACAGATATGAAATTAACAAGAAAATCCACTTCCTTTTTGCAAAAATAAATACCATGCTGTTTGATCAGGATAACAACCATTTTTAGTACAATATATTTTACATCTTAATCATAGACCTTTTAATGAGTACAATAATTTAACTAGCTATTATTAAAATTATTGCAACACATTCGTTCATTGTAAGAACATTACACTTATCTGGTCTCTTTCAAACTGATATATTTCTTTAATAATTATAAAATATTTTCTTCCTTTTTAGAATGTAACAATTCAAAATCATGGCTCTGTAATGAAAAATATTATACTTGGAAATTTAAAAGCAAATTAAATTATAAGATTATTTCATATATTTTCCTACACATACTATTCATCACATCTACCTTGGGGTCAGCCACTCCTTATGTAAGCCAAGTATTTTTATATCTGCATGGATGGTCTAGTCAGCAACCATACTGGACAAGGAGGATGTTCTGTCATTGGGTTTTGAACTTCCATAACTCAGATCAAGTTAAGCACCCTAATCACAAGGCCACATAAAGCTTTACAATATGTAACTGATACAATCTATCTTTAACAGATTTCTTTGACTGATTTTGATCAACTTTCACAAATACTTTTGAAGCCTGTAAGACCGTGAAAGTGGCACTCTGAGAGATTACTAATTATAATAAAAATGGCGAAAATTGGTGCATACTGTCACTTATTTCTTTTTGTGTAGATATATGCATTTTATAAATTTGATGAAAAGAACTTAAAATAGCACTTCCAAACATGCAATTAAAATATCTTGTTCAACCCTAAGAAACACTTCAAATGCAACAACAAGAACAAATTAGGGTTGAATGTTTTTCCATTGCAGAGAGAGCTTAGTTCAACAGATATCTAAAAATAAAAACCTTTACAGATCATCAGCACTTTATTCAATTGATAGTACACTTTCATCGTTCTCACTATTTTGTTAGTTACTTTAATTACAGGTGTTACATTTTAAAATTTATTTAATCAATACTGCATTACATATACAGTAATGTGCAAATATATAATAACTTAATTATTTTACAAGCTTTACAAACAAAATGTTATACAAATAACATAATCATGGCCATTTTTGTTGCATTGTGCCTATAAACTTTTTCAAGGTATCTGGTTAATTCGATTAAATTTGTTTTGAACACGTTACCAAAAGCTTTTTCTTGTTACAGTTAGTACTTTTGTCAAGCATGGAGTTCAGTAAATTTCAGATTTATTCAAGGAGATTATAATCTGGACTTTGTAATAGCTATTCGATTCATCAAAGACCTTACGAGTTTTCTTTATTTGCCAAACTAGTACATTTCTTCGACATATGATAGGGGACATTTTTTTTTTTTTTATCTTCTTTAAATATAAAATTCTGCCAAATCAGCTTCTTTCCAAAGTGACTGGTATAGTGTGGGATTAATATACTGTGGTGTTTATGATGGCCTATGATTCCCTCAATTTCATAAAGATGGCCAATACTATTTATAGCTATTACTTCTAAAACTGTTACAGAAACTTCTGCATGCTTGACAACAGTCAACTTGTCATTGATTCTTTAGCAAACATACAAATGCTGGTTAATTCAAATTCAGCTTTGTCTGTCCAAAGTACTTTGTACCACTGTTCCAAAAACCAGGATACTCGTTCTTTTACAAAAGCTAGTCTCTTTGCTACATTATTTTTATACAGTAAAAGGTTTGATGTTACTACTCTTCTTCATAGGCTGTATTTTTGTAGCATTCTTGAGATGGTACCTTTTGAAACTTTAACTGTATATGACTTACTAATGTCATCATTCATTTTCATAATTTTCTTTTTTACAGGGAACTGACTGACTAGTCTACCATGTATCTGTCCAATATGTACTTCACTGTATTTGGTGTGTATTCAAGATCTTTTTCAAAATTTCTTCAATCCAATTGCCATTTTTGTCAGTTGTAACTGATACAGAAACTAAAAGCAGTAATATATTACGTTTAATGACTTTATATTTAGATTAAATATCTTGAACTTTTAAAAACATCTATTGGACTTAAGGAAAAGCAAAACATAAGTGATTAAAATTGTAACTTTATTAGAAGTGTATTTTATTTTTAAAGGTATAGATTCAACAAAAAAGAAAAGAAAATCAATAATTTGCTTATTTTGGATTTTTTTCTCAACCTTTTAACCCACAATGGTTTTATTACAATGGTACAACAAATCAAAACTACAAGAAAAATGGGGTGTCCTAATACATTTGCCCACTACTGTTTATGTAAGTATTTTTCTTTCTTTTTTTATTATCTTTCAATGTTTCACTGTTTATACAGTGTTCAAAAAGTCACTGTGCACTTATATATTTATTAACAGACATGTTGCAATATAGAATACAGGAGGTAAATATGAATTACAATTATAAACAATGTTGAAAGTGACTCCTATTTGCATCAATACAGGCCTGGATCCTTCTTATTTTGTTTCTAAACACTGCTATCAGTTGCTGGCTTGAAATAGACTGAATAAAATATGATTACAAAACTGCACAGTGACTTTCTGAACACCCTGTATTTTCCTACTACAGACTATATGAATAAACAGAAACTTCTTGGGAACTACTTATTTTTATGTCAAGATAACTAAAGTTACACAATCAGTAAACTGTTTGTAGTCAAACAAAGTTACACAACAGGCTATCTACAAAGTTCCTGCAACAGGTATCACAATATCAAAACCCAGTTCTTAAGGGCAGATAGAAAATTGGTTTTTATTAGTTATATGCTAGAGTTTGAAATAATAATAAAAAGATATTAATGTAATACAAGGTTGGGATAGGTAGCTACTACACATTTGTTTATAAATTATATTCAGTTTTGTAATATATACTAATTTGTGATACTGGACATGCAAACACATATTCACGTCTTGTTTTGCTCAGTTATGCCTATTTATATAACACACGTGTACATCTACCACACCAGGTATAAAAAACTGTGACTACATAACAGTTTAATGTGTTTCAACAATTTTCACGTAGTGTTAAATAATAAAATGTGTTTTAAGTACACAGATCAAATTTCACATTCAAATAAATCATCTATCTAGTCTCAGCTGATAAAATGTGTTAAAACTATGTGAAAACAGCATCAAAAGTACACATATTCATACAGTATGACTACATAAAGTTTAAGGCCTCCCAATCTTGTCTCTTGTGGTCTAAGTCTCTTCTGTACTGTTCCAATTCCTGAACAGGGAAAAACATAACAGTTAGTAACAAACCATAATACTAAAACCTGTATCTACATGTAGTATATTCACATTATGTTTTTTTAATTCTTTAACTCATTAAAAAAATGAAAATTGCAATAATCTCAATATTCTAATCAGAAATTAATATCATATGATTTATTTTATTAGGCAAAACAGATTCAGTACATGTAAAGGTATGTAAAAGATATAGTTATTGAGTTTTATTAATTAATTTGATATTTTAGTGCAAGTTTATTTTATAACTAATCAATTGTCAGACAATATTTAGTTTATTCAACCAAAAGATATATTTAAAGTTAAATACTTTAATAAATTATATACTATTTCACCTAATACTTTGACACATTTTCAGCCAATGCTATGAGAATCCGGTACTGACGATAGTTCTCATTCAGAGGTAACCAAGAAAGTTACTGGACATTTAGCAGAGATTAAATGAGAGTTTGTTTTTTGTCTGTACCTTTCACTTGAGACCTCAAGGATATCATCAAATACACAATTTCCAACTTCTTTATTTTCATCGGCAGAAATAACGCTGTAGTGACAAAATGTTCATGTTGTACATGTTCTTTCTTAGAGTCTGTATGTCATCATAGTAGTTGGTATGATGCATACCTAGATAGCAGTGCTGGAAACTAACACATATATAGACACAGAAGTTTTACTAATGGTTTATTACAGAGTTTGATAGTTTTGTCTGTAAATTATTATCTACCTTACTAACACTACTTTATTTAAGTGCTTCACATTTTGCAAGTTTTTTTTTTTCAAATTCTCAAGTTTGATTCATTAAAATGGCAGCTGACAAGTGAAATAAAATAAAGTTAATATCTGTCTATCTATTTTGTTATTATTAATTTGTTATTTTATTTGTATGTAATATTTTTGATAAAATAAATGAAGACATGTAGTACTCAATACTTATCTTCCTTTACTAAATCATTAATTTTTAGTAAAATACCTCATCAGGAAATCAGATTTTTTTCTGTAAAAAGTTTCATGTTTACTGAAAGCTTGCCAAATTTTATGAAGATACATAAATTGTATTGAACAATATATCAATACAATTATATCATGGCTTCACGATACAATACTTGTATCGTACCACTATACTCTTACTATTTATCAACAAAAGATTGTTTTTTAATTATGATCACAGAACAATAGTAAAAGTGAATAATATTTGGTGTTCTTTGCTAATCACTTTTTATTTGTTAATATAAAAACTTGTGTCACTGTAACTTAAGGAGTAATGTGTGATAATGCGACTAACTTATTCCTGTTACTACAGTAAACTTTACTAAATTTATATAAATCTTATAATGATAGAAGTATAACAACAATCATACACCAACTTTAATTTTGGCAATCCATATACACTAGAACCCCTCTAAGCAGCCATCCCTCAGATTCAGTCACCCCTTAAAAGCTGTCATTCAATCACAGTCCCTTTTTATGCTTACATAATCCCTAATTATGTACAGTGGAACCCCTCTAATCAGACCAGTTTGGCTCAGTCGTGAAGGTGGCTGCTTTAGAGGGGTTCCACTGTATATTTCAGTTTGAGTTATTTGTAAATAAAGATTATTACACTGTTAGCTTGTAAGAGGAATTGAATAAGTGTCCAAACTGTGACATAGATGATATGAAAGTATCATGATTAAAATGAAATATTTTGTCTCACACGTTAAATAAGCTTTGAAAATCTTAAAAGTAATCATTGCTTTATAATTAGAGAGCCAAATAGTAACTTAATTATTTCATGCTCAGGGCAGCACAAAGGGGCACAGACGTAATTTCTATTATGCATAGCATTCATAATTCCATTTGAAATGATTTATTTCAGTACTGCAATAAAGCTTATTCCTGCTTACACCATGGTTCTACCACAACCATAATATGGATCATGTGCAAGTGTGAGAACAGAGTTGGAAGATTCTTTTTAAATTAGTATACATGCCTATTATCAGGCTGTGGGGTGAAATGTGATTTATCTGTTCATAATGTTGGTCTGCTGAACATGTTCTTAACACTAATGCAGCTGAGACATTCTGTGCCTTGCTGTAAAAGAAACGCTCCTCACTGGGTACGTGAGAAACACATGGGTTTTTGAAATCCCTTTCTATAGCCATTTGTGAATTCAGTTTTCATTGTCATTCTAAACTAACACATTTAGCCTTGTACAGTATCTTCTTCATGACACATGCATTATCAAAAACTTTATACAACTATAAACAAAAAAAATTAATTTTAAAATAAGTAGCAGATTTGCAATGACATGTTATTCGCACACTATACATCATCTTGCATTAACGTAACTAAATTCAATCTAAAGTTTAAAAAACACTGAAAATACTAGGTAAAAGCAAAAACACCCAACCCCAGTGATGGGAAAAGTTTAAGTTAATCTATCAATTTAAATTATTTCATTGGCTTTAAGAAGGTTAATTTGTTACACTCTTGGTTTCACTTGGAGACAAAGCTCTGAGTTACTTGTACTGCTCACTCTAAAAAGTAATTGTTGAACATTTCAGTCATACCAAGAACTGCTCAACAGTAATATATGGTAAAATACATTTTTATTCAGTAAATTAGGACACATTTTGAAGTGTGAACGACAGTGCGATTAATTACTAACAATTTAGTGATTATAAAAAAACAAAACAAACAACCTTGCAGTTCAGTACATTGTATCTCACAAATTGTGTGGCATGAGAAGAAAGTGAACTTGCAGTTCAGTAGGTTGTATCTCACAAATTGTGTGGCATGAGAAGAAAGTGAACTTGCAGTTCAGTAGGTTGTATCTCACAAATTGTGTGGCATGAGAAGAAAGTGAACTTGCAGTTCAGTAGGTTGTATCTCACAAATTGTGTAGCATGAAAAGAAAGTGAGCTTGCAGTTCAGTACGTTGTATCTCACAAATTGTGTGGCATGAGAAGAAAGTGAACTTGCAGTTCAGTAGGTTGTATCTCACAAATTGTGTGGCATGAGAAGAAAGTGAACTTGCAGTTCAGTAGGTTGTATCTCACAAATTGTGTGGCATGAAAAGAAAGTGAACTTGCAGTTCAGTACGTTGTATCTCACAAATTGTGTGGCATGAGAAGAAAGTGAACTTGCAAAGGGATGTTAAATGTATCATGCTATAGCTGTCACATTTTGTCACTAGGTCACAACTATGACCTAATGTTTGATCAATCACAGCAACTATCTAAAATGTACTCCTCAAGCTTCCGAAATTACTTCATCTATGTGGCAACAGATATTAAAAAAAAAAAAAAAAATCTCATTTGGTATACTGGCCAATTCCAGTGCAGATGTAGTATCCTTAATGTCTGGAACTGTGTGAAAATTAACCCTACAACCAGAAATCAGTTAATGTTAGATCTGGTGAACGAAACAGCCACTTACAAGGAAAGTGACGTGAAGTGAATCTGTTTTTAAAATGTTCTGCCAGACATGTTTAATTTGGTTATCAATATGTAACTAATATGCCATCATTTTGCATTAAGTCCACAGTGTATAGTCACACCTTATTGCTGCAACATGAGACTCACAATGGTTGTGAGCACAGCATGTTACCATGCAACACTGACTGTGCAGGTTTGTAGTTCATATATGTTGATTTTTCTTCAAAAAATGTATGGTTCAATAACAGTTATGGCATTATGTTAGAAATGCTATATGTGAATAATTTTTCAACCATACAATTCAGTTGCAGAAAGAAGGAAGTGTGCTTCTTCAGTTTATATACAATGTTGGCAAGTCATTGGTCAAACTTCCAGTTTTGCCACAAAATGCAAAGCAAAATTAATAAATCAGGTTAAATCTCTTTCCTTTAGTTCTTGAATATGCTATATTTTGTAAAGTAATATGTATAAAGTTAAGTAAAGAGCCCAAACAACAACTGAAATAGGCAAATCCAAACACTGGGCAACATGGTATGCACTCTAAACATGTGCACTTGTGCTGCTTGTTCTACAAAGGGATGGCTGATCTTGTTAGGACCTTGCACATTGCAAATACTTAAACAAAGCTCTCTGTAGTAGTTCAGCACTCTAAGATATTCTCCTAGATATGTCTTAGAATTACATCCTTTGGTGTTAGAGGATTTCAATAGTTCATATCTTTTAACACTCAGTTTTATTTTAGTTCAAAGAGCTAAACTGAGAACAGGCCCATTTATACCCATGGGAAATTGGGAAATATGCTGAAAGAAAACCAATAATAGCACCCCTGGTGACAATATGTAATGACTACGACATTTGCAACCACACAATTCCTTTAATGCCTCTATTCAATTTCACTTTATGTGATACTGTTTGAGATATATAACATGCTGAACAGTGAAACTTTCTTTATAATACCTATATACACATATTATGCAACAGACATTATTAACATTTCCAGAACTTTTGAACTGTTGAAATTTCTTTATGTCTTCAACCATCCTATTTTACTTAAATGTTTCAATATAATTGTTTTTTCCTGTCTTTTGGAGTATTTAAATGTAATCCTATTTCTTTTTAACTTGTTTTCTTGAACATTCAAGTTTTATGCTGTTTTATTCTTTTTTGATTAATAATTTACAATAAAAGTTACAATTTACTTCTTGTTAAAATCTAGTATAGCATCCACCATCCTATTCTACATGTATGAAATTAATTCAACATTTGTTCAACTTTTTGCATTAAATTCTAAAATAGATTTCATTCAATTTTTTGAGAATTTGAATCTATTAATAAATTTGTTAATATTACAATGACACAAATATTCATCCAACTTTTGTGTGAACTGAGCAGCTTCAAACACTTTTTTCTAAGTATCTGGAACCCAAATACTATAATCAAATCTAATACAGATCTGACCAGGTCAGAAGTCACATTATTTTTAGATTAGTCCAGTTTGTGATGGTAATGTTACATTATGACTACTTTATTTTGATAAAAACCTTTTAAGTTTTGAAGTGTAGTAAAGAAAAGCATTTAAAAGTTAGAGAAAACTGCATGCTTTTGCCAATGATCTAAAGGTTTCAGTGTATTTTATTAGTTTAAACCAACATGAGATATTTCAGTTTTTATTAACTGTTCCTTAAAAAATAAATTTTTCCCATAACTTCTCATTCAAAATACCTTTTATTTATGTCAGAAAAAAGAAACAAAACTAGTTGGTTGGTTTGGTGTTTTATGGCACAAAGTAACTAGGCTATCTGCACCAAACATCTGGTAAAAAGTTAAAATTAAAGTAAATTTAGTAAAATTCATTAAAGGAAATTAAAGTAAAACAAAACAAAGTTTAAAAAACATAAATAACATTAAAACCAATGTTTATGTCTAGTCTACAACGTTAAGTAAAAAACTACAGTAATACAAATCGTAAAGGACTTTCAGTAGCAAAACTGTAATTATCATAACTTGCCAGGAAGACTAACAGTTAAGTTCAAAAACCACCATCAGTCACCTGAAGTTGGCCTTTCTAGTCCTGGTTCTGAGTTATTTAACATTATGGCCATTTTCAGATAGTAAAGTAATAAAAGTTTTATAAGACTTGCAGCAAAATTTTAATTATAAATCACCAGGATGACTAATGGGTAGTTCAAACAGCAGCATCAGTCACTTGAAGTTGGGCTTTCCAGTCCTGGTTTTGGGTTATTTGACATTAAGGCAATTTTCTAATTTCAAGTCAGTCTAGATGGACTTTGATTCTTAAAAGTGAATCACATTAAAAAAAGTCTAATGTATAAATTAAAAAACTTAAATAGCATTAAAAAGATAAATGGCCTTTATAAGGTGGATGGTGTCACCAATAACACCGTTTAACTTCATGGATAAACCTTGGGACAGAACATGTTTAAAATTTTGCCATCATTGAGAGTCATAACAACAGCAAGACATTAAAATGTGGCTTATTGTGACCTGAGTGTCACACAGACCACACATTGCTGCATCAGTCCCAGATAAAAGAAAATTATGAGTTAAAAAACTGTGACCAATGTGTAATCTAGTAGTGAAAGAGATGGCATGGAGGATGTTCAGTGCTCTTGCACATTTAATCCATAGCTGTTTGATGGGTGGCATATAAAGATCAGCTTGTGATCAAAGATAAGCCCCAAAAACTTTTTCTCAAGGACCACAAGCAGTACAACTTCACCAATATGGAGTTCAGGATCAGGGTGAATACTCCGTTGACAGCAAAAGTGCATGCAAACAGTTTCAGAAAGAGAGAAGTTAGATTCTTTTGCTGTGATCCACTTGAGTAAACAACTGAAGTCAGTCTGTAGCTGCTGCTAAATATACCTCATGTTCGACAACTGACATGATATGTGAAAGTCGTCGACAAAGAGCTCATTTGCAACAGTAAAAGGGAGTTGTTCAGTGATGGTGTTAATCTTTATATTGAAAAGTATCACACTCAAAACACAGCTCTGAGGTACTCCAAGTTCCTGTAGAAAAGAATGGTAAAGTGTCAAACCCACATGAATTTGGAATTGCTTGTCCATTAAAACATGTAATCCATATAAATGGAGACCTCGCAAAATACCATACCTCTACGTTATATCATAAGCCTTCTCAATATCAAAGAATATTGATACAAGATGTTGTCATTTGAAAAAGGCCTCTGATTGACATTTGAAGTCAAATCAGATGGTCTATGGTGGAGCGCTGTTGTTGGAACCCACACTGGGTGGGCAAGAGAAGGTTGTTTGAATCGAGGAACCAAACAAGAGGAACATTAAATATCCTCTCTAAGGTTTTACAAAGACAGCTCGTGAAAGCAACTGGACAGTAGTTTGAAGGAATCTTGGGATTCTTCCCAGGTTAAGGAAAAGGGAGTACAGTAGTCTGGTGCCAGGCATCAGGAAAAACATTCTCCTACCAGATCTGGTTAAAAACAATCAGAAGAATAGCAAGAGAAGCAGGAGATAGATGGTACAGCATTTCACAGTGTACATCATAAAGTCCAACCGATGTACTACCAGACCGATGAAGAGCCAGTTTGAGTTCCACCAGTGTAAAGGGATGATTATAGTCATAGAGACAATCAGTTCAAAAGGAAAGCGGTGATTGTTCTGTCTGAGTCTTGATGGTTAAGAAGGTGGAAGATGAAGCAGAAGTACAAGACACCTGGCAAAAGCTTTCACCTAGATGCTCTGGGTATCAGCTACTTCCTGGTCATTAGAAAGCAAGATCAAGAGGGGAGAGAATTACATTGCCAACTGACCTTTCGAATCTTGTCCCATATGACTTTGAAACTGGTGGTAGAAGATATGCCAGTTGTAAACTTAATCCAAGATTCCTTCTAGCTTTGATGTCTTACCCACCGAACATGTGCATGGGCCTACTGGAAAGCGATGCTGTTTGAGTGTGTGGGACATCTACAAAAAGTATCCCAGGCCCATTTTTGAGTATTCCATGCCATGCGACAGACAGGATTCCACCACGGATAATATTGTGGAAAACAAGTCAAGGTTTTAGGAATACATTGAACAGTTGCTTGTATAATGCAGTCAGTTACTCACCAACTCATAGCCTCACCACGTACAGCAATCCACACCGAGGGGAAACAAAACTGTCATGGACTTCAATTTAAAAAAGTTAAAGTTCAGTCACATTATATAAAAAGATTTCTTAATCTCCAGTTATCTCCCACTGCCCATGAAGTTGGCTTTCATGCAATTATCTTTGAATGTCAAATCTTCTTAATGATAGTGCCTACCATCTGCTCGTGTGTGTGCTGCATTCTAACAGGTTCCTACTACCTTGTATTGATGAATATTACAATATCACTTTAACATACCTTGTCTTTTTGAGTTCTAATCATGTCAACATCCCTTTCCTTAAAATTTGTATCTTTTGCAGGGTCATCAGGAAGAGTTGTCTTGCTAACCTGGAAGAGAAAGTCTGGTGTAATAACAAAGCTTTTTAATTATATCTAATTTCACAGATATTTTCAATCACATTTTAAGCATTTGCAAGTATATTCTTTGAAGATTGAAAAAAAAACCAAAAAACTATTTCTACCTGCATAAATCTTGTATGTTCATCAGTACATGAATTTGTAGAGCAATTCTGCATGGAAAAAACAAAACAAAGTATCATATGCTTTTACCAAAATATAAAGAACTTACCACTTGTGGAAAATGAGTTGTGAATGTGTGCTTCCAGAGATCAAGTGATCTAAAAAGGCAAAGATATTTCAATGACAACCAAAATACACAAACTCCAGTTTAAAATATTCAAAACATATACCATGAACAAGTATATCTAAAAAACTAATATTTTTTGTTATAATATCTCAAACGTCTACAAACTGCAAAGAATCATACATAAATTGCCAACACAATTAGGATCCAATCAATAAAAACAGATTAAGAAACTTGGGTTAATAAAATTAGTATTAATAAAGTTCCATAGCTGATTATAATTTATAAGTTTGAATCCTCCAGTCAAGATATCTGCTATGTGATTAGTACAGAAGATGATCGGTCAAATTGAAATATCTACATCATAACAGCATATCTAAGTTTCCTTATGTAAATCATGAATGTTAAGTGTTCATCACAGACATATGACTTAGAAATAAAACTCTTTAATAATGTTCAGTATCTAATGATTTTGAAATCTGTAAGTGACAAAAATATTTGACAATAAAACTGCAGAATATTATGTATGAAATCAAACATTTTTATTGTTTAGAATTACCTGCTGTACGATTTCCCAGGATCATCATCAGATAATGGCATGTTTCCTGAATAATATAATTAAAATGAGTTTTCCCAAATTTCACAATAAAAGTGATACAAGTGAGATTTTTCATAACAACAATGAATTTCAAAATCTTTAGAAATTAACATTTTTAGTATTTATACAAAATCTTAACTTTTACAACTGGAGTGTATTGCAAAATCTTAAAGAACTATGTGTCTAAATACACATAATCTTAATTATTTCAGGGAAATCCCTATTTATAGCAGCATCAAATTTCTAGATTTCAAATTATCATGTTTTGAATTCAATTAAATTGCTAAGTTTTATTACAAAACAAACTACATAGGTTTCTACCACATTATATATTTTAAAATCTGGAAATATTTTTCAGAATGTAAAAACATCCTTTCAATAACAATAAAAAAGCCCTAATATAATTTTTAAATTGTTATAAAACCTTACTCTTATGAAAAAAGGTAAAAGTCACTTTTTGTTACAGCAACCAATTTTGAAATCTAAAAGACCTTTATCAGTGATGACGAGAAACCCACTTGTTGAGAAATTTATATGCCGTTTTTGCATATAAAAGACCTTTAATTTTTTCAAATACTTCACATTAAAAACAGTAAATACTCTTCTTTTAAGACTACTTAAGGAAATAATGAAATTTCCTCATTTTCCATCACTAGCATAAAGTCACACCTGTCATTATTTTGTTAAGTATATCATCATAAAAACAAACTACTTAAAGTACCACAATGTAATTTTAAAGAGATAATTCAAAAAACATTATTGGCACATTACAAAAATTGTTTGGTACATGGGAAATGGTATTCAAAGGAAAAATGTCAAATTACAAGAATTCTTTGTAATGCACTGTTTAGCCACTAGAAGGTTGTTTAACAACACAATTTGCTAAGTTTCTAGACAAAAGGAATCATTCTACTAATCTGGTTACCATTAATCTTTGACTTATGTATCTATAAGGGCACTTGACAGCAAAAGAATTAGCTATTGTAGTACTGTTACATTCATGTTTGCCATACAGATCTTTGAGCAATGTCAAATATTTGATGGTCAAATAATCCATACAGGTGTATCTATAACAGATATATTTTCCTTTAAACAACATCCTCCAAGTATTCTTTAGTTTTTCCAACATTATAATAATGATTTACAAATCATAAATCAGAATAAAAAAATAACAGTCCTTACCAATATGTTGGAGAGAATCACCACCAAATAGAATCATAATAGGTTTATTGTAGTCCATGGACACAGTTTTACTACAAATACACAAATTTATGAAATTTGACATTATATTTATACCAAACTCAATACTTCCAAATATACTGCAAATAGTGGGATTGGTGTCATTTGCAATGGCAGTCTTCAAATGTAACCTAACTTTACCAATAATTTAAATTCTGATGATATAGTGTATAGTTTCTACAATCCACACATTAAATATACTCTCAGAAAAATGCTAAGCCCTAAAATTACAGCCAATTTTACCACACACCAAAGTGATAAGGTTATACCTGAAGGAAAAAATCTGAAAGTTATAAATGATAAATTTGTGTAGGTTAATTTGTGTTAAAAAATAAAACATCAATGGAAAGAACAGTATTTTCCCTGATTCAATACACTGACCACTACAGATGTATAGATGACCAATTGAACAAGATTTTTTTTTACCCAATGCGATAAAAATAACAAATGTCAAAAAAACAGAAACATACAGTATTTTGTGCCTTTTTCTGTCAAATTTTATGGATCATTCTCAGTAGTTAAAAATGATAAAATAAAATACTTAAATTAAATACTTAAATATTTATTCAAATTCACTTAATTTTAAGAGTAACATGTTCTGTATGAAAAATTAACTTCCAATTCTATTGGGTTTTTATTGTTTACTAGCAGAAACACTGCCTATGGGTAACTATTTGTGCTTTTAATTACTAGTTGTATTACTTATAACTCATGGAAGAAAATTAGAAAAAGTGAATATTTTCTAGAAAAAGGAATTGCTTCTGGGAAGTATTGCATGGGAAAAGTGTACAGATTGTGCTCTCAAGTCACACCCAACTCACTCTATCAAAATAAATTAATGTAAAGAGCCAAAAATTTTCATAAATTTTACTGATATAACTTGTAATGTTTTTATATATTAAAATTGCAGTAAATTTAAAGAAATAACTTAAGAACTCTAGTTTCTCAGAACTACATTTAAAAATTACATCAATAAAGACACAATAAACCCCTCACATAGTCCTAGTGAAAGTTGTGTTCTTGTTGCAAGGAGAGTACTTTTTATTTAATATTTTGTTCTGTTATAGATAAATATTTGTTGCACATACCACAATTATTTTTCTAATTGTCTGAACCTTGAATACCAAAAGTATGAAATGTTCATGTATTTTTGTTTGAGGTGTCATTCAATAGAAGGTGCAGCAGTTTAGTTACATTCATAGATACTGACATACACACTATGTCCATTATAGTAAGATTTGCTATCTTCTTAAAACTCAAATGAAAGACAGATTTAGAATAATAAATATTAAAATAGTTTGCCTAAAAGGTAGTGCTAACTTTTAATTCTTTTTTACACACAAAAAAGTCTGATGCTCTGTTCTGTAATTTTTTCAAGTAAAACTATGCATAACAGGTAATTTTAATAGTATTTACTCAATTTTTAATTAAATCTGAAAAACAATCAAAAAATTACAGGAGATCCAGTATTTGATTGGTAAATTTCTAGGAGAAACAATGAAGAAAATGAAATTAGAAGTAAATGATATATGTGCAGCATCTATTACCTTTAACATGGTTCATACTGATTTGTTCAAATTAGTTTGAAACACTTTTCAAGCACTTCTCAGATGCAAAAATATACATTAAAATCAACTAGATTCCACTGAAATTTTATAAAATTCCTATTTCTTTGTTCAATATATCAATATATACTATAAAGAGAAAAAAAAACTATTCATTGCACTTAATCCTACAACATACATTAAAAATTAGATACATAGATATGTTCTGCTGGATAGGACTTTAATAACCTTGACTTTTAGTAACAGAAACAAGCCTGCCTAAAAATATCAAAACTGCTCTCACAATTTATACTCTACTTATAGTTGAACGTTGACAAAATTGGACATAATAATTTAGAGGTACCTCTGATTCATATGTGCATGTGTGTTTCTTACATCAAAGCCACATCAGGCTATCTGCCAAGTCCACTGAGGGGGAATCAAACCCTTGATTTTAGTGTTGTAAATTCGTAGACTTACCACTATACTAGTAGGGAGCCTGATTCATATGAAAATTTCAAAGTAGACCCATGTGTTAATGGCAGTATAGGATACAACTATTCCATGATCCACCTTTTCTATACCAAAATAATCCAACTATTCTTGGATTATTTTGATTCAGAAAAGAATTATCACAATGTAGTTACTAATACTAAAATTTTATTCAAGAATTCCAAAAGAATCACTTATTTTCCTGAACAGTAGATGTTCATCATAACCTTAAATTGTAACTCCTATACTAGATTCCAGAATTATAATTGTATGTATATGATACAAATATAATTTTCCCTTATATCATATATAGTTTTTGTACATGAAACCTACAGGCAGAAAAACAGACAAACTCTTTCTCTCCTTACTTACCTTGCTGGTGTTCCAAATACCATGTGGCTGATTACAACTCGAGCTTTTGTAATCAAATTTTCAACTTTTGTGCTGACGAATTGTAGAGCAGCCCCATTGGTGTGAGCTACATACCTCAAACAGCGGCAAATCACTTTCTTCTTTTCTGGATCAAGATCCTGAATAAAGCCAAGTAAAAAGAAAATAAACTAGTCACTGAAGTTCGTTAATGCAGTTATCATATAACTGATAACAACACTTGTAGTACATAATATAAAAATAAGCTATTATTTTGTAATTCAGGATAGTGAAAAATAGCAGATGAATTTCATAATCATAAGGCTAACGTTTATATAACACAAGATATTGAAAATGCATTACTTGACTTTGTTTCTTGTTAATACATGACAAAAAAATGTTTCTCTATTTCGTTTTATATTTACAATTTATTAGAATTAAAAATATATACAATATTGAAAATAATTCTGAAAATGACACTGAAGAGGTATAAAAAGAGTAAATACTACAAGAATGTCACAATTTATCTTGTGAATATTAAGTGCACAAGAGTAAACTTCTGTGTTAACAGATAACTGGTTGTCATCCAACAAACATACAATCTCATACTAATATACAGTCTATAAAAGTACAAGCAATCGCAACATATTCAGTAACAGTGAATCCAGTCCTAGCACAAAGGACTAAAATGCTATATGACATGTGTATAGAAATCAAGTCTTTGGCTAGCCAAAAACACTCCATACAAAAAACTGCAACAAAACTTCATATTTTAGTAGGTGCTGTATGTAACAATCTGAAGACAGTGGATGAACCTGTCACTGTTAAAAGTGGCCCAGTTAAAAGAATTAATATTGCCAAAATATAATGTTAAACATTTTAAGGTACATTATTTATGAGATAACAACTGTCAAGTGGAGATTTTACCAGTGACCTTACTATAAAATTCAAGTGAATGTTTCCTTGATAACAGTAATACATTAATTAACATATAGTGATCTCAACAGGCACAGTTTCTCAAAGGCCACAAGTAAATAATCTAAAATGTTAAAATGGGCATTAGGTCACAAACAGTAGACCAAACAAAGCTAGAAACTGAATTTCATAAAAAATGTAACATTTTCATAATCTGAAGATGTATTGTTGATAGATACCTCCTCACTCTGATAAGTTATCTTCTTCACACATCTGCCTAAGAAATGTGCATACTACTATCTTTAAGAAAACTCTTAATTTTAAATGTTTTAACATGAAATATGCTGAAGCATTATGATGTCATATTGTAACATAAGCAACTACCAATAGGAGGGTGACATGACCTCCATGTGTAGTAACTACACTTTATACATTGATAACTTCATTCTTTGAAGAATTGAGATCAAAATGTGTACTGAAAGTGTATAGTACAGGTTGGAATGTGTGGTGAGGAGACTATCAGACACATTTTCAGATGAGGAAAAAGTGTTAACTTCTCAGATGATAACTCACCTCTTTACACAGAATAACTAGAATCCCACAATGAATTGGTAAAAAAGACATTAAAAAATTTTTACCTAGATGAACTCATTTCATAATGCATCCAAAATGATCCCCATGAAGTGTGACACCTGATGACAGGAGCTCCATAAGTAAAACACCCATAGGAGACTATATTGTCATGACCATAATATACTACTTTTGGAATTCAAGTTGATGAGCTAATGGAGAGAAAGACAGTACAAAAGAAGAAAGTCAACAGCTCAAACAGTGAATTAGTTAGTGTGTGGAAATCTCTAAGGTTTCAATCAGATATGGGAGCCTGGCACATATGTTGTAGAAGATTGAAGGAGTATAACACAGTGAAAGGTACAGGAGAAGAAACATCACATGGTACTGGGAAAGGTGAAATGCCATGAACAAGGCCATCTGATAACCTGCAAAAACCAGAGACTGACAAACCAAGAATAAACAGCCAGGTAAAAAGGCAAAAAGATGGTTTGCATTAGGATGGCCAAGAATAAAGTAGTGGCAGATATTCATTGATAAAATACTTGCCAATTTTGTTGATAGACAAACACAATGAAGGGATAGCAGAAATATGACAAAACGAATGCCACACGATAGAAAAGTATAGTCCAACAAGTAGTGGATCAGAAAAATCTCCTGCATGATGATGATGGGGAGATATCTTACACTGAAAAAGAGACATGTGAGAGCAAAGCAAAAGAGAGGAGAAATTGGGTAGAGAAAGATGATGGATGAATGATAAGTGAATATGAAAAGGAAATCAAAACTGAGTTGGTCAATAAGGCAATAATCACAGGATCTGACAAGGAGTGCCAGGGAAATAGGCATGTAGAAGATATGAGACCAAGTTTGGTCAAAAAAACTGACACTCAGAGCTGAAGAATGATGAGCAGTGGACCAGAAAAGTGAAGGATGTAAAGGCATCCATAACAGGTATACCCAACCAAGAGCAAATATTACAAAAGACTTGCAGGCCAAGAGAAGAAGGAAACATGTCTTAAGGGATAGTTGAAACAAAGAGCACAAAGCAATTGGCTCAAACAGAGAAAAAGTAAGGGAATGGAGTACCACATTAATGTTCCAGTCCAGAAGGACCAAACACTTCAGTGGCTGACATATCAAAAAATATTAGACCAAAATGGCAAGAAGTAAGAAAGACCCTGTGGTAACTAGAAAAATATAAAGTATGGGATATAGCTGCACAATAACCTGATAGTGAGGAGACTGAAAACCCCTTCTGAAAAGGACACGTAAGAAACTTGAAGATATCAGCAACTATAGGATGAGAAGTTGGGACCTTGAGCCAGGGCACAGGTGTATAAGCATTCTGTTTTCACTAATATACAGCCAAAGATGAATGACAAATGGAATGAGCTAAAGGAAATGTCACCCAACATACAAAACCAGATCCCCTTGCCAGAGACCAGGCAAGAGCCAGGAATGAAGTGTGAGGTACAAATCCAGCAAGTGAAGTTGATAAAGGTTGGAAATAATGCAAGATGGATGAAAGGGAACAATTATAACCAGAGTAATCAAGAAAATTACAGCTGAGATAGACAGTTAGGCATAGTCATAAGGACTTTGAATAGAATGGTATCAACAAGGGAAACTACCCAATGAAGTAATTGCATAAGAGGATAAACAAAAAGAAATTTCTGAAACAAATCCTGATTAAAGTCACTTAGAATTGGAAACTAGGGACAAAACAAAGGTGGCTGGTGGTGGTAAATGCATCAATATGAGGAATACCCCACTAACTGCAAAGCCACCATAAAACAAGGGAATGAAGGGCCACTGCAATGAATAAATCTTGTCAGAGTGGGAAAGATTGTCCACCATGAATATAAGGCTCATTGTCCCAAAAGAGAAGATCCAATGTTAGAAAACAAGGATCTCAAATGGGTGCCACCTTGGTGATTGATATGAGCCTCCACTGGTGAATTGTCGGAATGGATCGAGACCAGATGATCTCTTAAGATTGGAAGAAAGTGACACAAAACCCAATGAACAGCAAGGAGTTTGAGGATGTTAATATGAAGTGAACATTCTCCTACAGAGAATGTAAAAGAGATGATAAATTCCTCTGACAAAATTCAGTGAATCCAAACATCAGAGATAAAAGGGCTCCGCTGATGAACGAAGGTTACAGATTCCAGCTCACCATATAGTTAATGGAACCACTGTTGTTGTGTCATGTATCATCATTAAAAAGTATGAACATTGGCACTGCAAAAAGGAGAAAGAAACAAGAGTTGGGAAAGGGAGGGTCACAAGATAGGAATCAGCACCATATTTGGCTCAAACTGGGACAAATGGTTTATCAGATGAGAAATGGTGGATTGTTGTTGAACCTAAGTTGCCCTCAACTCCAAATGCTCCAGAATCATGTCAAACATTAGGTGTCTCTAAAATAGTCACCTGAAGGTCCCCCATAGATAAGGAGCTAGGATATGGGTCTGTCACTATATAGCATTACAACCCAAAAGATCCCAACAACAATTAAACCACATTTGCAGGGCAAAGCTGACAACAATAAATAAGCCAATATGGAAGTGAAGAGGGATAAACTGTCCCCAGAATACACTCTCAGAGTTGCTGTAAAGAGTCTCAGACAGGAGAAGGATCAAGAAGTATGTCAAAAGTGTCATCAGGGTAAGTTAAAGAAGGGAATACTGGGTATTGGGAGGATGAACAGAAGATTCAGGTTCAGTGTGAACCCAAATATCAGAGGACAAGGGAAACTACATAAGGTTGGGAGACTGAATCATGTAACAGGAAAGAATATGGGTCACAAAGAAATAGAAGCAATAGATGAAATATCACCTACTTTATAAAGGAAATCCTAGAAGGCCAATAAGAGCCAAACAGAATCCTCAGATAGGGTTTGGGGAGGTATGGTAAACTGCAGGGGAGGGGAAAACAAGTGATCAATTTCCTTGTCAGCTTAACCAGGCTCAAAAGGCTCAGGAGGTAAAGGGATAACAGCAGGAGACAACACTCAATCTCTAAAGGCTGATAAATCTACCAACAGGTTGTCTGCTCCTGTGGCCTGAATTATGGTATCAGACAAATGATATGTACCCAAAGTGGTAAAATTTTCTTCAGAATTCATACTTGATACCAAACAAATAAGAGAAATTTTTTGTGGCAAAACACAGTTGAATCAAACACTTTTGAAAATAAAGTAGAAAAACTCTTGAAGTGAGGTAAACTAAATGAATTTAAACCACTTCAAAAAGTAATGAATAAAAAGAAAGATGTCTGAACTCAACCACTTTTAAATAAAAAGAGATCTTTTAGTAGTGGTGCACAGAGGGAGTCACATGATAGTTGTGCTTCCTGCTGGTAGAAAGATGACACCTGATAATTTGGATGAGAGACATATTGGAATTTGTGGTTCCAACAGGGGTATGTGGAAGGCTTGTGGCATGCTTTATAAAAATAATACATATAAAGGGCAGCACGAAACAGGAAAAGCTAATCTGAGTGGATGGAGGAACCATGACAGAAATTGGGAAACAATTAACTACATTACAATTAAATGTGTCCACAGATAATAGAAACTAATGACAAAAACAGTTGCCAAAAGCAGGAAATGCAACTTTGTTGAGCAAATGATAATTCAGTACAGCAAGCAATTTAGTTTCATGATGGTGTATCTTTATATAATCACACATATTAAAATGTAATTGAAAAATACACAAAGATAAAACATTTTCCCCCCAAAAAAAATTATAAAAATTTACTTAGCCCTGAGTGATGTATAACTGTGTAAAGGCATCCAAGAACTGTTGAAGATAGTCTCTTCAACTGTACACCAATGCTGGTAAAAATCTGCTGTGCAACAACAACTTAACATATTCGAAATTATTATAAGACCTGGTTTGAGTACTTGAAGCCATAATGTCCTGAACCAAAAAAGACATTCAATGTTTTCAGTCAATTAGAGAAAAGTAGTTGCCCAGCAATAAATTCATAAACAAAATAAGTAGCTCCACCACAGGTAAACCTAAATAACTCAGAATATTATCATCAAATAAATTATGTATAAGATATGAAAAGAAAACAAATTGAAAAATAAAAATAAAAGGAATAAGTAAATAAATTGTGTTTCCCAACCATATATAATTAAAAGCAGTCCATCCCCTTCTCTTAAATAGAAAGGTGCCAAAGAAGTAAGAGCACCATTCAACTTGTAAGAAAAACAATTAGGTAAAAAACATAGTTTTAAGAAACATTCAACAAGAAAAACTTGGCCGTATTACTGGAAGAACTAGAGGACAATATTCCACAACAGTACATACATAAACCATGCAGCAGTATGTAAACAAGTGCATGGTTCTGTGTTAGACAAAAGGCTCACCTATAAATAAAAATGCATATTAACATTTCTTCTTTTGTTAATGTTTTGTACCATTAATAAATTCACCATCTAATTACCATTACTCATTATTTGCAATTCCTATTTCTGTATTGCTTGGGCATGCTTCCATAATTATTTCTATTCTTGTGCATGTATTTATGTACTTAAACTAATTTTAATTCTTTTTAACAAATATAAAATAAATATGTAACATTTTTAAATATAATGATAAATTGCTAGCTTAGAGATAAAAAAAACTCATTCCACATACTTGAAAGATATCATACTTTGTTCCCAAAATAAGAAGAGGAACAGGAAATGGATCAATCATATCTTTATCCTGTATAAAAGGAAAGTTTTGAATTTATAAGTAAAACATTATATTTTAGAAGTTAAATGTCTTTAAAACAAGAGCTCATATTGCCTGTGCTTTATCTTATTCTCAAAAATATTTCTTATTCACTTCTTTTAAAACTTAAAACATTCTGCCATTTTTCTTACATACACAACTCTACTGGGGACCTCAATGTGTCATCACTTCTTCTTCACAATCTTTAAAGCAGAGCAACAAAAAACAATCTTCATATTCCTTGTTTTTTAAAGATAACCCCTTCTAATACAAAAAAAGGCTACATAATAAAGTGGTAAAGCGATTTTACAAGTTTAAAGTTAATAAAAAAACAACTATTGTATAGAAGGAAGAAATCCTCCCAAAAAAGGCTTAACCCTCAAATGTCTAACTTATTTACATCCTGTTCACTAAATATTAAGTAATTTTCATTCTTTATCTCCCTTTACAACACTCAATAAAAACAAACAGTCTGAAATCACAAATCTTGTGCATAAAATATTAACCAATCCAAATAAATCCTTCATAATTTACAATTCATATAAATTTTTAAACAATTAGTTTGAAACTTATATTTCCTTTAAATTGTTTGTATTTATAGCTTGCAAATTTAAATATACAAGTCTAAAATTTGTATTTCAACTGAAGTGTGTCTCTGCAATTATAATAAATTTACATGTATTGGCTTAAAATATCTAACTTTCTATATTAAAAGAACTTGCATAGATTAATTAAAAACTGAATCTTCATTTTACATATCAAGTTCACAGACTGCAAAACTATACATACATTTATAACAAGATTCTACAAAAACTGAACATTTATGAATCTTGTTTTTAATATGAAGTGTCTTGACACATTCAGTGTTCACAAACTTGATGTACAAAAGAGAACTTTAAAATTAACAAATTTATCTTTCTATATGTGCATCTTCATATGTTTTTATTACACTAAAAATGTTTATGAGGATACTAGAATTATATAAAACTACTTTAAACAAATATATGTGTAATATTACATGCTTGTTATAATAAAATTACTTTATGTAAATTCAAGTTCTGAAAATAATTAGTACTTGGAAAATTAAACAATCAGGGTTCACTATGGAAAATAATGTTTCTACTTTTTTTTTATAACAAACATTAATTTGAAATTTAACCATCAAAATTCCAAAATAAACTAACCATATAGTTATAGTACACACTTCTACATAACTTCAAACAAAAATACTTGCTAAGAGATAATTTCAAACCCTAGTATGCTATGGCATACAGATAAAATAATGATATATATACACACACATTCATGCCAAAAACATTTCATACACAACATAACCTCTTCTTCCTATATTGATAGATACATTTACACAGACAAAGTAAGGTGAACCTATAATCTCAATTTTTTTAATTATGTTTCATATAAACAAAGTAACATTACCATATTACTCTCATCAAACATGTGAATGATTTTATACACAGAAAATAACTTAACCATATGGTCTTCTCCAATACGTTTCCAAGCTAGCTCCATCAGTGTCTCCTTTAATCCAACAATTTTAGCAGCAGAAGAGTTCAATACCTGGTTGATTTCTGAACGAACAGCATGCAGAAGTGTTTCCATTGTAAACCACATTTCTTCTGGAAGTGACAAGTCTAGAACTAGTACAATGCTCAATGTGCTAGAAAAATTTAAGGTAGCTTAATTTAGTTTTATAAGCTATGTATTTAAAGACCTAACTTAAACACTTCTAAAATCAAAAATTGAAATAAAAAAGACCATTAACTGTTGAAGCAAGTAATAATTGTTTAATTAGAATGTTGATCTAAGTTTTCTTTTCTTTTGCCATTCTATAGCTAATATGGAGAAATACCTAAGAGGGAGATGTAAAATTCCCCAAGTCAATAGTTTTTATTGATAGGTCAATCCGTTTTATGATCTGGTAATTAGATAACGTTTTGATCCAGTTAGACAGATCTTCACCAGAGCCCTTTGTTCTAACATTAAAATTTATTTTTTACAGCCTAATCCTAAACATCAACAAAGTGAAATATAAGTATTATTTAAGTGTTCCCATAACTATTTCCATTACTGTATATAATAATGTACATATGCACACACAAAATGAATGTTGGTGTACAGGTATCTTGTGAACTTTATAACTGAGAGTACGAGGAGATATCAGACATAGTAAGAATTAGATGAAAGACTAGATCAAAACTGTTGCGAGAAATTAATTTGCTCTTATTATTTTACCCAAAAACCCAATGATATTTATTGTTCTGCCATACGTTATCATCATTTGACACCAAACTATAATTTTAATCAAGCAAACTGTTCTCTAACATCACGTCATTTCACAACATACAGGTGACTCACACAAAATCACCAATTTTTACAAACATCAAATTAGAATAGTATTCACTGTCTTGCAATATATTACCATTTCCCAGTGCAGCATTACACTGAGGATTAGTGTCCTATGATATTATATGGGATTACATCAGCCACTAGAACAACATTCACTGTCTTACAATATATTACCATTTTACAGTATGGTATTGTACTGGTGACTGGTGTACTGTAACACATCTCAATATTACAGTAAACAAAAATGATAATGATATCAAGAACATAACATTAAGTTAACATTATATTGATCCCAAATGTTTTGCAGTTGTGCAAAACTATTGAAAACCATATCAACATATTTTGTTATCAATTTTGCTATTAGAAACTATTGCATAATACATACTAAAACAAACTTATATCATGATAATAGCATAAAAATTAAACAAGACAAAAATTCAAGTAAAAATGACAATACCAAAACTATAATTTAAACTAAAATAAAATCTTATAGTATAAGTAAGAACTAAGCCAGCACAGCTTATAATACAAATTAGAGTTAAAATATATATATACAGAACAACATGGAACTAAGACAGGGTAAGTTACAACTAAAACAGAAACCAAGCGCAAATTAAAAGTAAAACTGTAGAATTTACAATAGAATTACAAAATAGAACAGCATTACTTAAAGTAAATGTTAAAACTAAAACATCACAGCTTACAGTAAGAGTCAGAAATAAAAACACAAATTGTAATACAATTTATAAATTTAAACAGCATTAATTATAAATAGTATTTTTTATTGGTTTTTGTTTGTGGTGCCATTTGATAGATGGCATGACATTTCATAAGATTTAATCACTACTGAGATTGTATTTCAGTACAACAGATAACACCAGTGTATTTATTATTTCAGTCAGATAAATAAATATGTGTACAGCCACATAATTTCTCCATTATAGTATAATATAAATTGTAACCACTTAATAACAATAATACAGTATACTTTAACCCAAACATAAGTTAAGATTGGAAGACAATTCGAACAGCACTAGTGTAATTATAATTACAAAACAGTTTATAATGAAAACTGAATTACATATACATGTTCTAAAGATTGCAACTACGATGTAATGACTGTAACTCACTTTAAGGTCTCCACAGTTATTGGAATTTCTAAAAGCTGAGTGAATAAAGTTCCACCACCTAGTTCCCACATATGACATACTTCTTTAGCCTATCCAAATTGAAAATATAAACATTTTCAGCAATTTTCTTCTGCTATACCAAGATAAGTTATAACAACTATAAGTATAATTAAAGTAATGAGCATTATTTACATTTACTGCAAATAACAACCAGCACAGCAGTTAATAGAGAACTGAATTAGTTATCACTCTAAATTTTAAGCAAATGCACAGCATAATTTTTCTTTTTAATTGTGTTCATCTACTGCAAGCTTTTCTCTGAATTAGTGAAACACAAAAGTTATCACAAATAAAAAACTTTCTTAGTAATATAAGATCATTTAAAATACTTGTCCTTGTACAAAGTTACTTTTAGTGTGAAATTGTATTATTACAGGGTCTTTAATTAACCCTTTCCCTACAGGCTCAGTATAGTATACAAAAGTTCGTCTACACATTTGCACATGCTAAGTTTTAGCACTATAATTTTTGATAAATCACAGGTATCTTCATAAAATTTGGTATACTTTTAGCAAATATTACAGGTTTTTTTGTACACAGAAAATCAGATTTTTTAATGACATATTCTTTAATAAAAATTTGTTTGTGAAAATAGTGTTACGTTACTAGTTTGGCAAATAGTTTGCATTTATGTCAAACACCAAAATGAAAAAGTAGCAAGGACAATGATCACCAGATATCTAAAAGTAATAAACAATAAAATTGCATTACATTATATGTTTATTGTGATATTAGATTAACAAGTTACAAGTACTGATGTGATATTTTATTAACAGGCTCTTGTTACAAATGTAGCAGTAGAAATCAGTTTAAAATAAAAATAGCAACACTCACAATGTAAACTGGAACTAAAATAATAATGCATGTGGTAAAAATCTGAAATAAAATAACTTATGGTAAAAGAACTAAAACAGTAGTATTACCAAAAAAGTTAAAATATCTAAAACAGCACAACTTACAGCCCAAGTAAAATTGCAATATCAGAAACTAAATTTTTATGATTCTTACTTGGTGTGTGTGTGTGTGTGTGTGTGTGTGTGTGTGTGTGTGTAGTGTCTACAATAATTAGAATTATACAAAACAGTGTTTTAAAAGTTTTGCAGACAGTTACAAAAGGACTTTCTGCACATAGTTGTTCCAAATTTTGAACTAACAGTTTAGAAAGGCAGCTAGCCAATAGAACACAATACCAACTATTTTCTCCCACTCTGTGTGCCTTGAACAGTGGAGTATACTTTTTGTTGCACAGAGATGCAAGTAATAAGGCCTTGTATTGTATTCACAGTCCAGGCACAACAAACCACAAGGCTATGCCTGACTCACTGAAACTAAATAATGTAGAACTTTTATGACTTTTGCTCTGTCTAAATATTGACCCAGTGTATACAACAAAATTCTCCACAATAAAATTAAACTACTTATAATATTTAGTTCTTGTATGATTCTTACACTCTGAATGTACATACTCACACTATCTAATCCTCTACTGCGTCGTCCAAAAAGATACTCAAGAGCTAATGTTGGCTTGGGATTTTCAGCACATTCCACAAAACGGTAAATAATGCTTGTCTTACCCTTAAACAAATAAAAGTTTACTCTTGAACAATATTACACTTTTATAGATTAGTTTTAAATACTTGATTTAATGAACAAAAATGAATCAAATAATGTTATCAATTCAATCAACAATATAATTTTGAAAAACTCAGAGAAGGAAGAACAAAAAAAAACAAAAAAAACTCGCCATTTTCATGTAAGCTCAAAAGAACTTAAACTCACTCCTTGCCTGCTTCCAACAAATACTACTGTGGAATCTTTGTGACTGTTGGTTTCTAGAAGAAAAATAAAAATGCTTTATAATATACAGATTTACTACAAGAATACTATTTCACCTTATCGACTAATGTGAAAAATAAAAGAAGGTGCATGTTATTTAATGACTACACACGTGGCATTGACTGATAATAATTTAAATATTTATATTAAGTATATCATCAATTAATAATATTTAACACACATTTAAATGGTATTAATAATTAAACTAAATACTTTTCTAAAATACAGGAAAAAAATGTATTATTTTATCACACATTAAGATTAAAAACAACACTTCTGATAAACACATAATATATCAAGTTTTTTCATTAATACATGTTCATTTAAATCTACTCACTTAAAATGTATTTCATACCAACAACCTTAGCTTTTGAAACACAAAGAGAAGTGATGCAATATTTTTTCAGTGATGATTAAATATATTTAGCACAATAATCTCAAAACATGTTATTCAAATGTTTGTAGTGCAAAGTTCAATGTATATAAAATAACCAAGTTATCTAGCTAGATGCATTATATTTAAAATTTTTAAAGTGGGCTTTATACTGATCAAGTTTAATATTTAAAACAGTTTTGTTACTGAAATAAATCAAAACTAATGCAAAAATTATTAGAATCAATGCACATTTTCTTTATGTTAAAACACCACTACAATCCAGGTTTTATTTAACAACCATTAATCTGTTCTCAATTAATCCTCACTAGAAAATTTAAAAAAAGCTTTCCTCCTTTCAAGTTTGTCGTGTTGCCAAATACTATAACAGTCTTTTTTTAAAGTTAAAAAATGCATATAAAAATACTTTCAACTTTGTTTTCCTGAACTTAAAAAATATAATAAGCATCTCTGTATTTCAACACATTCAAGCAAAGCAGAATTATGTCATAACTAAAACATTTCCTATTAACTTGTGCAAGAAAACAGATGCACTTCTATATAACAAAAAGCACACCAATTGTCTTTTCAAGAAGCATAAATAAATGTATATAAAAGCAAATGTATCTGTTAAAGACTGAATTTTCTATAACTTGTTCACATATTGTGTTTATAGGATGATAAATTAAGATAGGAAGAGGTAGAAAGAAGAGATACTATGCATTGAAGGATGAAATAAAAGACTTTTCTGATGATTTTCTTGTGTACCAGTATAATAATTACTAAATGAAACAGAATGAATTTCAAACCATTAATTCAGCTTTACATCAACCACTATGCTGGTACAGATATTGAGACAATACATTTGTTGCATTTACATCTATAGAACACGTACACAATTTTTTTCTACCATATATGCCTCATACATACAAATATAAATTTCATCAATGAATATAAAAAAGATAACATTTCTAAACCTCAATATCACAAGAACAGATACGTAATATAAAACAAAAATCCACAGAAAAATCACTCATGTGGAACTGTACATTCCCTGGAACTAAACATATGAAACAAAAGAACTATTTAACATACTATAAAACCTAATAAATGCAGTCACAAAACTTTGCTCATGTGAAACTCTTAATAATGAATTCACTAAATTAATCAAGTATTTAGCAACGTGAATAAATTTCCTACAAAACCCATCAAATTAAGTATTCACAAAACCACAATCAAGAACACAATGAACAGTCAGCCAACAATCCAAAAGACAATGAAACAGTTAACAACAAAACATGACACTGCTACGTACCCTACATTCCACATATAAGTGACAAAATATTTAATATTTGTAAAAAACAAACAAACTTATAATCAAACATAAAACATTCCACTAGACCTGAAATTCATTCCAAAAACCATGTACCAAATAAAAATTCATACAATGTATAAACTACTCTTACACTTATATTATTTATAAAATACAGGGTGTACACAATTTAATGGTGGGGTTTTGTGACATGGCTATTATGCCATTCTATATAGTCTTCCCTAAAGTAGTGTTTGATATAGCAGAGTTCTGTTATAATATGTACCATTCAAAAAAATGTAGCATGCATTCTGTGAATAGCTGTACTAAAGATGGTAAAGTTAGTCAAATGACAATTTAGAAGAGTATAAAAATCCACCACCTGAACACAACATATGAAGACGGAACAGTGTTTTAAAACCTTTGAAATGGATAAAACTGCATTTACAAAAATGCAAAGTTGTTGAATCAAATAAACAAAAGTTCAATGGACAGCAATTATCTGTTTTTCACCAATTTTCTTCCAAAACTCAATATTCATTTGTTTTCACCCTGTACAATTGAACAACTTTTTCAAGTCTCATTCTTAAAACATTATGACAGCCTAAATAAACGTTTTTAATATCGGCCATCTCTCATATATATGAAATTTAATGCACTGTGTTGAATGTAGACTATATGTCGATTATAGACTTGTAATAATTTAGCCTAATAACAAGAACATGTACTTTAGTAAGATATTCTATTGTATGGCTAGTTTCACTGATATACAAAGCATTATAGTTGGGAATAGTGCAATTCTAAAGATGCATGAGTTTGATAATTAAAATTTGTTAGATATAAATTTTGTCACATGTTGTAATATGATAAACTCAGAGTTCTCAACATGGTCCCAAATGCAAAATTAACAGAAACCACAAAGTTGTGATCCTTTACTGATTTTAGGCTTAACAGTGGAAGAAACTCTGGATTTATAAGCATATCCTTTAGAACTGATGATGATAATAACCAGTTATGTGAGCTTTATTAAAGTTACCTTTCAAGATAGATCTTTTATTAAAGTATTGAGGTTGTTAGTATTAATCTGTATAATTTTTCAATCTCATTTGAAACATGTTTAAAAGAACATTCTGTCAATGTATGGTGTCTTTTGTTTTTATGTACATTTATGGGTTTGACATACTGAGGTTGATCTAAGAAGAACTATATGTATAGTTGCTTGTCAGTTACTTTCCTACAAATTGTAGTGGTCAAATGTCAGTTTAGTAGAGTGAAGAAATCAATCAAGCCAAACTCTGTCAGATGGCCAGATAACAAAACAAAAAGTTATATTTGAAGACCAGAAGATTCATTTTAGTAAACTTTGATGGAGAAAGAAATGTCATTGCTGGCAATAATAATAAAAAAAAAACCCTGTGGGTCATCAACTCTTACACACTAAAGTGAATGAATGATCTGTTAACTTAAAATTAATTATATTTTTCTACATTAATTTGAGAAATTTTTTAAGTTATCATGAGATGTCTTTTTCATCTGCAATGCCAACAAAAGTTTCAATTATTGCATATTTGAATGAAATATTCCTTTCTGATAGCTGTTAGTAATGAAGAGAATTGTTGTATGTGCATTTCTCTCTCTACAGCGTTCAAAATTAGACTTACAGACTGGATTGTTCAATGGACAATTTTTGAGCCAAGTATGAATTGACTAAGTTAGTTGTCTAATAAAAATTACAAACCTGATGTTACACTTTCCTAAATGAAAAATCTCACAAGAAAGCTCATTAGCTGTTAGAAGATCATGATTTTATTGAGGAAAATATTACAACTTTCTCTTTCTCACACTTTAGCCACTTTGACAGGAACATTGTAATGTTCTTCTAAGTTTGATTATAATTGCAGCTGGTCTCTCTTTTTGAAGATTACATACTTGATCGCTAGCATGTGACACAAACTTAAAACATAAAACTATGTTTCCTCAACCATTTCAGATCCATAACTAAAGTCTTATATATTGAAATATAGAAAATATAAATGGTAGAAACAAATGAAATGTGATCAAAATCTTTTTAATAGTAATCCATTACTGGTTGTAAATTGTGACAGGTTTTCAAGATGTTGTAAGAAATACTTAGTTAATTATTTATTAGAGAACAGTGTTCGAAATATTTGTTCTTTAAGTTAGTTCAATGCAGTCACTTAACCTGATGTTGTTCGTTTATTTTCAAAATTATTATTTTTATATATATATATTCATTCTGTAGCTTAAACTAAGTTTCCTTCTCCATTGATTTATTTTTTGCTAAGTCAGTGTGTAAAATACAGATAGCACAATATGTCATATATAGTTTTTAAAGTAGATAGTACCAATGAGAATAATGTTTATAGATTTATGTAAGCCAAATATGTACTTTTCAAGGCTTGAAGGTCAAATTTTCAGTCTTCATACAAAAATAAGCACTTACAGTTAGATACTCAAAACAGGAAGACAATCATTTGCCATATGACCAATTGTAAAACTTCTTGAATAATTATTATTAACTTAAAAAAGACTAGCTGATACGGCTTTTGTAATTGTATATTTTTCTTTAAAATCTAAATCAATTTTTCTGGTATGGAAGTTCTTTTTATTTTTATAACATTATAGACAGAAAAAAGCTTAACAACACAGTCCTATAAATGTAAACCTCATAAAAATTGTTTTGGTTTTAATAACAGATTTTCTCTAAATCAATTACATAGATTTCAAAATTAATATCAATTTTCTTTTTATTAAGTAAGAATTTCTACAACTGGGAAGAACAAAACTCTTACTTACATCAAATTATTATTTCATTTACCTTAAACAAAAATTTTATTTTATTATTGTGTTTGGGTTCTAGAATGGTCAATAAGGCTCTCACATTGTGATTGGTCTAAAGAAATCTGTAGCCAGTGGTTGTCAACATTTTAAGCCTAATAAAACATAACCCAATATCTATAAAAATGAATCACTTACATATAAGTATGCATAACATTTTGTAAAAACTCTGTACATGATGGAGAAAAATGGATATCATATTTAAATTAAGCATACAGGAATAACTGCAGAGCATGTAAAAATTTGAAGAAAATAAAAACCATCACAGGCCTGTGTAATTGAAATAACTGTGCAATTAAGTAATAAGAGTAAGAATTTTTTTTTGTACTTCGACTAGGTACCTTCTTTCTGTTATTCTGAAACATATTTAGTTTCACACTCGAGGCTTGTTTATTGTAAGATCACACTGATGAGGCATCACTACATCAAAATCATCCAACATTTTAGCCTATAAAATACACATATAAAAGGATACTTTCCAAAATTGTTTCTTTTGACAAATAATTCAAGTGCACTTGTTTTTATTTTATACATTAATAAACATCATAAATATTTTTAGGTTTTAAATAAAATATATAAAAATACTTCTGAACATTTTTCAATGTTACAGAATCCATATATGAAAACAACACTTACCTGTTTCTTCTTTCTGAGCTTGCTCTACTGCCAAATCCCATAAATTGTCCCTGTGCATCAAATATGTGTGTAAAATGTTCAAACTAAGTACACACATTTATAAATATAACCACTTGCTCGAGAAAATTAAAACTTATTTTAATATTTTGAAAACACCAACAGATTTGCAAGAACAATAATTTGTCTAGAATGGGTATCAGTATTAATTAAAATATAAAAAAATATTTTAAATGAAATATTATAAAAATAATGACAATGTGTACATAATTCCAAAAAAGTATATAATCTATACATAAAAAGTAAATACGTAACTTTATAATTTTCAGTACTTAATCACTTTTTCCAAATTCTTGAAGATTCATGAGAACTACCCAAACTTTTTGGAATTAAATAAATGTTTTCTACTTTATCAACAATGACCATCATATTGCTTACAATAATAAATTTGGATACATTCTTTCTTTCAACTTTAGAACTATTTGAATAGTTGTATTAATTTAGGTTAGTATATGGTGATGTAAAATAGGCTCAAAATATTTTTACAACTGTCTTGAAAAACAGAATTAAATTCACTTAGTGCCAGCCAAGTCAAAGATAATTTTCACTCAAGTTTTATAAAGTTTTGTGTTTTTGTGAAAATACACTACCATAATTTGATTAGCACCACTGAATATACCATATAATTAACTATGAGGACAATTTCATACAATATAAATATACATCCAAGCCCTATAATACATCAACGAATATGGTTCAAGGCAAGAACTAGTACATATATACAGTATTGTGAAAAACTGTTAAAGCAAGAAAATACTTTATTTTTTCCATTTTATGGGATTAATCCTCCCATGCCATTACAGAAAGTAAATTTCAAGACAATAGTAATATTTCACTGATTCCTGTTAACAACTGAATAAGCCAGGGTGAGAATAATTATTCTTAAAAATTCCCATATACTTATACCAAAGTCATGTCATAAAGGTTCTGCTTAAATTAACATAATGATCAAATTTAGAGTCATAAATAACTGTCATGGTACCCCCATACAGTGCATTAACTACATAGAAATAAGACAATACATGGTATTTGGCAAACAGACTATTTATTTTGTTGCCATACCATGGCCTACAATACTGGATGGACTCCCTGACAAATTGCTGCAGACTTGAAATGTTTCTCAAATACTATCAAGTATACCAGAGATTGTAAGGCCAGGACAGACAAATATGAAAATGGGAAAGGACATGACAAAACATCTAAACTCAATGATACTGATGTTAAGCATCTTCATTTATGGAAGGCTGCCACTGATCTCAAAAATGAGATGAACAACCATGTACCAAACATCAGAAAAATGTCCAGATCTACAGCATTAAGAAAACTCAATGAGAATAGAAGATTTGGTTGTTTAGCAGTTAAAAAAACCTTTACTTTAAACTCCAAATATTGTCAAGAGGCTGAAACTTGCTCAAAAGTACAAAAGTTGATTAGATTGGAAAAAGGGCATTACATACATGAGTCCAAGTTTGAAATATTTAGTTCAAAGCATAGGTTGTATGTCTGGTGGAAGAAAGATACTTACCTCAATACATAGCACCTAACGTGAAACACGTGGGGGAGACAGTGTGATGGTTTGAAGATGTTTTTTTCTTAAAGTGACAGGAGATATTTGCGTAATATATAGAATAATTGACCAGCACAAATACTATCTGATACTGATCCAGTATAGCCAGTGATTTGTGTATTATATATTGGTAAAGAATTCTACTAACAAAAAAGTAATGACTCCAAACATTCATCCAACATATAAATAAATTACTTAACTAAGAAAGAAGCAGTTGAAATTATTCAAATGATGCAATAGCCCCAACAGAGTCCCAGTTGAGCAGATCTGGGATTTGAATGATCAAAAACTTGCACATCAAAAGTAACTTCGAAGGAAACTTTATGGGAGTGTATTCGATATATACATAGAAAGTAAAATCCCAGAGAACACTTTGATTAAATATGTTGTAACAATGCCTGATACGGGCTGCAGTTATTAAAGCAAAATGAAAACACAAACTATTAATTGTCGGTTGAACTCAAGCACTTCTACTGATTTTCTGTTGTACTAAACATGAAGATCAATAAAACTTTAATGTTTGACCTGTGATTTACCTTCCATTGTTCTTTGACAGTAGCCTGAAATCTAATTTTTGTCTTTGTCCTAACACTTTTGCATAGTACTGCATGTGTTGACTTGCCTATCTTCAATCCATTTTCTGATATGTAAAACATTAATAAATGTCTATCATATGTACAGGACCAGATTTAGATACTTTGAGATCCCCTTCTTTGGGTGATTTAAAATTCAAATTCTCTTCTTTGGGGCCCAAGACTTCTTAGAAATTGTATGGGTTAAACCAAGATTTGTAATAGTACCAGAAGTACCAGGTTACAGGTACTGATGCTCAAGCCTCTCTAGTCATGTGGCTTGAGCAGTTAAAAATTCAATTATTATTTAAAATTAGACCAAAATGCCAATTATCTGTAAGCCCATGTAGTATGGTGACTACAGCAATGAATCAGTTGAAATCTAGGATTTCTACTGGTCATAAATTTAATGGGAGTCAGCCTCAGAAAATTTTATCATCAAATTGTAAATTAAAGCATGTCAGAGGCAGGCATAGAAAGTGATTTCAGAATTGTCATTGATTGCTCTCTAGTCCCATAATGTTGAAAAATATAGCTTCAAAACACTGATGATGAAATTATAGACAATATTTTTACATCATATTTCATAGTTTCCCAGGAGATGGACAAAAAAAATATAGAAAAAGAGACAGCTCAAGAAAACATATTCAAATTCTTAAACTAGGGGAATTTAAAGTTATTTTTAAATATCTCCTTATATAATTAAGAACTTAAAACTTGTATAATATTAAAATTTGATTTATCATCTATGGTTTGATAAAGTTAATTTGCATACCATAACTGTGTTTAATTAAATTTTGAATGTAACTCACTAAAGCACTGCAACATGCACAGTTTGACCTGACTGCTGCTAAAGGTTAATCATGCATGCATCTATCTAACATGGAATTGGTCATGCAGGCATATTCACATTCTCTTCCAGAGTGTGTAGGAGTCATAAGTCTTCCATATTTTATGCTATTGCCAATTTTCAGAGTGAGATTCACTTCTTGACTGAAATATGAACTCAAAACTACCACATCAAACATTTATAGTTCTATGTAAAGTGAAGCTGAAATACCAGAAGAGGCATGTGGTTAAAATGCCAAAGATGGAACATGTGATAACAGATATTATTCTAAACATATAGTATACCATAAATCAGTACTGGTGCCACCAGTACTGGATGCTAAGTACCACAAGTACTGGCATTGGTACAAACTACAAACTCATTTTACATCGCTTCTTTTATGCTTGTATCACATTTGTTTTAACTCAACTTTTGTAGCACTGTGGAAGATGTAACACCAATTGCTTGAAATTGTGTAACAATTCAAATGCTTAATTTACAACTGTTTCTGAGCATAAGTCTAAGATACTTAACATCTGAGTTGAAAAATTTATTCTGTCATATAAGCCTTCTCTTTTCATCAATGGCATCAATGATATGTTTTGTATTATTATGCACTGTAGCCCCATTCATGTAAAGGTAACATGCTGAGCCTTATTTCATTACAAACTATATTGGAGCCATATATTTCATGTTGAAGGCAGCACAGTTATTTTAATGTCACAGGCTAAAGAAACTCTTCTTTACTTTTTTACCAAAGCAAATAATAACTATAACACCCAAGAAAAAGTTTTAATACTTTTACAATAAAAAATTAATAAATTCATAGAATTCTATTTGATCTTGGAAGTCACTATATGGTGATGTACTATAAAATTTTTCTAACTTTAGTTAAAATGTAAAATTTTTGAAATGATCATAATCATAAAAGCGACATGTCAGTTGGTCATTCAGTCACTCAAAATTGATTTCCCTTCACACTTAAGTTACAGAAGTCCAGCTCCATTTTTTTCCTATAATGCTTCCTCTTGTGATTGTCATTCCCATTTTAGTTGAAATCAATCACAAATGTAGGTGTAAACAGCTCTTAAATTTTGACACTTTTTCTGCCAAATAAAAGCCTGCCAATGAGCGAGTTACCAGGACAAAATGAGGCATGGAATTATGTATGTGACACCAAATCATTATGATGTCAAGCTAGGTGAGATCTGAACATGAAAGCTGGGAAGACTCTTGTGATCAAAGTTTGCATTAGAGAATTATTACAAAAAAGCCTTAGTTAAAACAGACTAAAGATATCAATTATCTGTATGAAGAGGATGGCTTTGCCTCGAAAGAACAGACGTTTATGCAATTACATGGCCATTATATGTTCTAATCTTTCATGCAAAGCACTAAAATTTGGCATGTTCCTGGGAAAGAAAATTCTATATTTCTTCTGCATATTACCAGTTTTATGTAAAATAGTTTTAGTTTCCATAATTTTTGACAAATTTTACATTATTGTCACTATAGTCAGCTGATCTAACACAAGTAAATGATCAACTTAATTATGATCTTTCACTTTCTTTAAGTGGAGAGGAATATAAACATAGTTCTCAATTAATGAGCTGTTATTCTTGCCAACAAATCAGGTAATAGTTACAAACATTTGCCAGCTGATTTAACAAAAACAAATAATTGTTTTCTTATGTTAGAAACATGATGGTTTATTGGCACATTTAAAATAATGTTGTGCTTGGAAAATTACATTTTAATACAGAACTAACAAGATTTTAACACATGATTTTAGAGAGAGTTTTATAGTTTAATTTTTTTATTTCTCCCCATCTTGCAGGCTAGATTTCAGTTTTATATGGACAATGTGTAACTTTAATGTCCATGTAAGAACTTCTAAAGTTTGCACCTTAGATTTCTGGTTACACCTCAGTATTTTTTTTTTTACTCAACGAGTACTCCTCAACTTCTCTGGCAGCATTAAAACTAACTTTCATTTTTATTTATGCTTTCACTTGTGGTTAATTAAGTTATTTACATTGATGTCAGCAAACAGTCTATATGTTGCTTCATGGAAGAGTGCAGTGTAAGTTTATATTTAAAGTACAGATTTGAATTTCATAAAAGTTAAAGTGACAAGTAACTTTATTGTTTTACATTCCAACTTGGGGATGTTCTTTTAGTATTTCTTGTTTATATTCTAGCCTAGGTTACAGGAGCTCATTGTTAACTATTTTCTTCATTATTCTTACTAATCTTTTTATTCTAAATGATAAAAGTATTTGTCCTATTGTTGGTTTGTATTGTAATTTCAGAAGTGTTATTAAACATTCATTGTATGAATTAATCTGTGTGTTTTCTTATCCTTTGAAACGTTCCTGTTGCAATTTATTGGAAAACATATACCCAAGTCTCAGAACCTACTATTGTTAGCAGGCCTAACTTTCTCTGCTAGTTGTCTGAGAGATATAACACCAGCATTAATAGTCAGTATTACAACGACAACAAACAGAAGCAAAGTCCCCATATTTGGGGAATGCATGACTGAATTTTGTTGACAAAATAGCATTACTTGAATTAAAAGATGATTGACATTTTTGAGCATTCTTAAATTGAAAGACACAGATGAGGTAGTAAAACAATTACAACCACCAACAGACTAATGCATATCTCACATTTACCAACTTTTTCTTCACATGTTCATGACATGTACAGATATTTGTCATAAGAACAAGTTATTTATTTTTCTCTAGAACTCCCCAGAAAAGAAGGAAACATTTTGCTGAATTCACAGAAAGTTGGATTTGTGTTGACCTATGGGATATTTGAGGATGCACCCCCTCTTTGCTGTAACCCCAATTACAAACCCACATTTTCAGGAACATAACTATAGTTACCTCCAAAATTCTTATCTCACTTTGTGAATTTGTTTTAACCACAAATATAATATAGAAGGTGTTTAAATAAATAAGGGTTTTTTAGATAGGTATCATTATTACATTTCATTCTGTATACTTTTTGCATGTTCTCTGTTTATGCACAACAGTATATCTATATTTAGATCTCTCTAAACTTTTACATAAAGCCTCAAAAGAGGGATCAAGGGGTTTGGGAAGTTATCAAGACTTGCTACACTGATTTACACAAAATGGACATGGGTAGCTACAGGATCATTCAAAGTAAATATTTAAAATATATAATTTTCTATGTTTTCACTTTGGAACTTTCTGAAATTTGACAAGAAAAGGTAAAAAACAATTCAAAGGAAAGTGTGCTAAATATTTTGCACAGTCATTGTTACAGTTTGCCAATATTTTTATCAATACATTTCTTAGTTAATTTGTAATTTACTTTTCCTAATGCCCCATTTAGTATTGCAATTGCAATTAAAATGTAAAATTTAATAAAGAATAATACTCTTTGTAACAAGCTTGTCCAAACAAGAAAGTGTTTTTCTCACATCATTTACCTTTTCCTATTTAAGGTCTTGAATTACTGACTGCAAGTAGGAATCTGTTGCTTTACAAAATGATTTAAGCTATTTAGTGAATTGGGCAAATAACTGGAAGAGGTATTTTAATTATAATAAATGCATGTCAGTTAATATTAGGTAAGAGAAATATCTTAATATTTTGGTTGGTCAATTTCTGAGCCTGTTGCTGATAGTAGGACAAATATAATTCGAGGCTGTATTCACAGAATTATTAATTGTAAGTCTAAAGATCAAAGAGATATTATTTCTTTTCACTACTCAAAGTAAGGGTTTCAGTTGGAGTATTATGTAAGGTCACATGCACCTTGAGAAGGAGATTGAACTGTTAGCAATGGTTCAGAAAAGGGTTATAGATGATACCTGAAAATTATGAAAAGTTGTCATGGAGGAACAGATTAAAACCTAAAACTGCTTTTTCTCTTGGGGAAGTAAAATATGTTAGAGGGGATCTTACCGGTGTTTAAAATTATCAAGCAAACTGATAGTACTGATGCATTATTTTATTCATTTAATGATGTGAATTGTAAGACAAAGTAGGTAGGCAGGTTTTTCATGTTTATTGGCACAAAGCTACTAGGCTATCTGTGCCAAACAAGATGTAGTAGACTATAATGGTATATGGAAATGAAGGTAAAAATACATTGTAGCACAAAGGGACACAAATATAAATTTTGATGGGGCAGAAGGTATTTCCAGTTTGGTTGCATTCACATGTGGTGGATTCAGTAAATTTAATAGCTAAGGAAGGCCTTGATAAATATGCAAATGCAACTGATTCTGGTCACATACATGTTGTTTTTTTGGAAGAAAATGGATGAGACACAAATGAACCAAAAGAAAGATAAATTTTCACTTTCTAATACAGGAAATAAATTATAATCAGTTAATTCTAGTAACTTATTTTCTCAACTAAATCCATGTAGATAAATTTGAACTGTGTTCCATTTAGCATTTCCTTGATTTACTAATTTATTTACATTAACTATATAACAACTGGGAGTTAGCATTTTCCTACACTAATATATATTTATCTTCTCCCATAAAATAGCTTTCTTGACCAGCATTGCCCTTTATCAGCCCAAATTTTCAATGCACACTACTAGTCTTCCACCTCCTGCTTCTGCATATTTACATGCAAATGATCATATAGCAGCTCCCCTCCAGTAGGAATGCAACTTCACTCCTATAGCAATCAGTGCCTTCTTCACACATACATATCTTAATCACTTTGAAATTGATCAGAAGACATACACATCATCAGAAGTGGGGATTCTGGGAGGAAAATGTGAAAGTAGTAAATATTTATTGGAAATGCATTTTTCAGTGGAGAAAAATAACAGCTTCCAATACAATACCTTACCTCTTCTTATAAAATTGTTTGAATCCCACATTGAACTGGTGGAGGGCCAATAAAAAAAACAACTTTAGAAAGCACCCAAAGAGTGACCATGAGGTATGAAACAAAGACAGAAAACATCTCTCTTTAGCAGGAGATACACCACTTTTCATCCAGGTATATTCTTGCTCTTTTATGAGTGTCGTGAACATAAAAAGCAGAAAAACATGAAGGAACCTCCAGAATATGTGCAATCGATAAATGGAGATCCTGATTGTTGAGTGACTAAGGTGCAACAGACTATAATGGTAAATCATAAGATCTGCAGTAGGTAGAGGATTACCTATCTCTTCACTTTGAAACTGAAACTGGTATAGAAGATGAGCTGCTGTACCCAAATCCATCATCCACTGGATGCATTTCTAACAAAATCAACACCAGATCCACCAGAATCAACATCCAGCATACAGTAGGAAGGTGGATAGCCCCAACAGAATGACATCTCCAGTCCAAAACCTGATGACAATGTGTATAGTAAGAGGGACCACAAACTTACCATATATCACTAGTCCAAAAACTGGCAAGAGTTGGCATTTAATATCTGGTCCATGGTGGACAGAGGGATGTCAGCCAGAACACACAGGAGGACTTACTTAGCTGGACCAATTCAAACCATTGGTAGGGAGAAGGAACATCTCAGCCAGAAAAGCAAACTGCAATAATATATATATTTTTGACATGGCAAAGTGCTTCAATCAGGTAACATATGGAAATGTACATCAGGTGCACAGTAAAGGAAGGTCACACAAGTGTGCCCTCAAATACTATTATACAGATCATAACTAAGCTGATAATGCCAAAATTGGTGTAAGTAAAAAAAACAAAAAAAACACTGCCTCAACAACCTTTTGTTCAAGGAAAAATATTTTTTCTTATGTTTTAAGCTTTTTTATTTACTTAAGTTCAAAACTTGATTAAAAGACATCTGATAGCTCAAAATATTAAATCACACTAAATAATGTTATTTAACTTTAAATAATAAAACTTCCTGTTAAAGTCTACTATGATGTGCTTCAAAACTGGACCTATTTTCTTGTCTTTTCTTTAAACTCATAAATTATTTTCTAAATAAGGTTTCACTGAATATATTAAAAAATGAATGAACTCTAAGTATTCAAAATAATTAAGAATAAACAAAGGAATATTTATCCTTAAGTAAAATAGGTTATTTGGGAGTTTACAGAAATTTAATGCTAAAAAGATTATGAAAATGTTAAAAAAATGATTTAAATCAATTAAATCAAAAAGCTCCAAAGACTAACTCACTAGACTAACTCACTACTGTATGTGGCACAATGTTTTAGTCTTACACTCAAAATTTGATTAAACTATTTTTGTTTATGTTATACCAATTCGTATACCATAAAACAATAATTAATAATCCATATTTTAATATTATACAAGTTTTGAGTTATACAAGGCAATATTTTAATAAATCCTGAACTTTCCCTTGTGTGACGCATGCAACACACATTCTCTAGGCATCTTGTCTTCTCTATTTTATCTATTGCACCTTGAAAGGTGCAAGATTAAATATAAAGTACTCTATAAAATTATCATTGCTCAGACAAACCACAAAGTTTATAGCCTTCAATTTTGTTTGGTTACAGACCTATCAAACAGAAAATCAGATCCCTCCTGCCATACCCAATTGTTACATCCTTTCTTATGTTTAATTACACATCACCTATAACCAACTGAAAGTCAAGGTTATTGCATATCAAATGATGTATTACATTACTTTGTGTTCTCAACAGATAGGCATCAATTTCACTCACAACTTTAGTTCCCACAGGAATCTCAACAGCTAGCATAGACGAATTTGTTACAGCTGTCATTTATTCAGAAGAATTGTGATTATTAGAGAAAATTGCTTTTTGCATGTTATTAGTCTGTTATTTGGTGCATTATGTAACTAAATAAAAATTATTACCATCAGTATATAAAAAAAATAGGTCTAAGTGTCCTCAGCAATAGACAGCAAGGGAAAAAGAATTTACTCAACAGGAAATCCAGTCCTTATAAAATTACCTCTTCAATACCCTCTTGAGTCACTTATAAATCCTTCTTCATGGTTTTTATTTGACTTTGTGTTGAATGATTTTGCAATGTGGCTCACTAAAATACCATCACCATGGCAGGAAGACCCTAATTTTCAAAGAGTGCCACAATGGGTTAGAAGGGTTTTAAAACCTAATGATACTGACATACAAGAAATGCATCAAATAAGCAAATATGTAGAGATTTTAACCAATAATCAACAGCAACAACAATTCATGTTATAAATAGTAGTCTTACTAAACACTTTATCCAGTCTCTATTACTGAATAAATATGTGTGAATACGTTTTCTTCATCATATGTTTAAACCAAATTTCTCCCTTTAAATATGTTCCAATCTTTTGAATTTAGTTGATTTAAATAATTTTTAAAAATTGTCATAATATTTTAGCATCAAATTCTTGTAAACTCCCAAAGTGAACTATTTTACTTAATGATAAATGTTCCTTTGCTTATTCTTAGTTATTTTCACTATTTATAATTGATTTATTTTTTGATATATTCAACAAAACTTATCTGGAAAATCATTTACAAATTATAAACAAATATAAAAGGTTGATGAGACAATGTTGTTTTTTCTTCAAAATTATACCAATTCTTAATAGCTCAGTTATGATCCACATAATGGTATTTGGCCCTAAAATTAGGATATCTGAAAGTTTTTGTGGGACACTAGCATCGCACCATCTACACATGGTACTAATTGTGACCAAACTATCTCCAACCAAAACCAGACCCACCAGAAATGTAAATCTATTAAGGAAGAGGAATGCCATAAGAAAAAATTATCAGTAACATATATAGACATGAATTCAGTATAGTGTTACAACCAAAACCTGGTAGCATCAGTAATTGTGCACCAGGTCCACAGTAGGAAGTGCAATATGCCAATGACATTTGCAGAATGCCAACTCTCAACTAAGTGGTATGACTCATCACTTAGGAGAACAGGTTTCCATGGCCTACCACTCCAGCAGCTATGAACTGGGAAGTGGTAAGGACTCCTATATTCCAATGAAAGAAAAGTGGTAAAAAATGAATTGGAGGGTCTGAAGAACTGGATCACTAGAGACAGTGAAATGGGTGACCACAATCTTCTCTTTTGAAAAGCAGGGTTACCACAGCAATTGAGTTAATCAACTAAAATTTATTGGCATCTAGAACAGTGAATCACACCTTTAGTAGCAGAAGTCACAGTGCTGTTGAGCATCAGAGATGGGTAGTAATCCCTGTCTCCTCTGCTCATAATATTCCATGAGTTTATGGTCTGTGATGAACATATCTGTAATGCAAAAAAATCATTAAACAGAACTTCAAGCAGTCATATAGAAAGCCTTGTCTCTGTGATGTATATAACTCAGTTCTACAACATAACTGTACAAGTATAGATGACAACAGAATGGAAATACACTACCAACAGCTGGCATCATATGAAATTGTACATCAGGTCCAGGATAGGAAAGGCTAAAACATGACTGACATTGAGCATAGTCATAGGATAGACAGTGCAGATTAAAAAAAAACACCTAGACAGACACCACTTGCCACAGAGTGAGATTCATAATACACTGGCAAACAAATAAAAGTAAAAAAGATTTGTGAAAAAGTATGAAAAAGTGTAAAAATTTAATTAAAAAGTAAAGAAAAACCAAGTTAGTAGTTGAATGCAAAACACTGGCAAATCCACAATCAAAAACCCTAACAACAGTACAGTAATACTGCCAATAAAGAAGTGATTAATGAGTACAGACATGAAGATGGTGCTGGTTACAATAGGACAAGTATCATGCTCTTGCACAATCATTTACATGTGGATATGAAGATGCAGGAGGTGAAAGTCTAGTAGTGTGCATTGAAAATTTGAACTGGCCAAGAAAAGCAATTTTGTGAGAAAAGGTAAGATATCGTATTTTGATTCCATGCCCTTAGACATGCTTGTACTTTGTTTAATTTAATAATATTTGTTCTATTTTTTTTGCAAGATAAGAGAAGTCTATAAGTAATTGAAGAGAGAATCTACAGCTTTCAGCCAGTGACAGTGTTACCAAGATGTAAATCAATATAAAATTTATGTTTTAAAAGAATTACATGGACACAAAGTTTTGTCCAAAGCAGTAAACTGAATGCTTTTAAAGCTATGGGCACAATCCAACTCAAGTGATTAAAATAATATTAAAAACTAATTCTACAGTACTTTACCTTCCTAAATGCCTCAAATGAACAATACCCTTCTTTATTTAAAGCTTTTATATGCATGTTCTTGTGAATAATAACTTACTTCATGTTGATACATTAATTAGTGGTTAACAATTTATTTACTCTTTTTTGATAAACCTGCAGAATATAGATGTTTCAAGTATTTAATTATTACCTACAGGTGGATAAAAAAAGAAATATATATATATATATTCTATACTTACGTTGGCATCTTCCTTCTTTTATATGGTGAACTTCAGGATTAATGATATAGACACTTCCATTCAAAAATCTTTAAATGAATAACATATTATGTCAGTATAAAGTATAATTTTAAAAAGCATGTAAATTCTTTTCTTCTAGTTATACACACCTGTCATGACAATTTTTCGATTTTTGTTTCATGTCAAGTACAAAAAACAAACTATTCTACAAACAACCAACTACACAAGTTTCTATTTATCATCAAACCAGCTACATGCACACATACAGGTATTTGTAATTAGTGTCATGCAGTGCCATTTATCACAGTATGTATTATTCAATTACATTCTCAAGAAAAACAATTTTTGCTTTGGTATGAAGCAAGCATGAGTGTCAAAATCTTGAAACATCTAATATAACTTCTGACTATTTTATCTTACAGAAAAGTCAGTCTTCCATAAAATGTTGTGTGTAGTTTAGGCAAATGTTCAATTACTAGGGTGCACAAATGTTTTGTTACATGTTACATGACTAACAGCCTTAAAGGGCAACTGAAACTGTGTATCACTTCCTACAACTGGAAATGCAATGTACAAAGTGTAGTTGTTTGTTAAAAAGAACATGCAAAGTTCAGTATGTGAATCATCAGTCTCAAACCACAGTTGTGAGGGGGATAAGAACTCTGGATCCAAGTCCCAGTCATGATAAAATAAATGACTAATGAATTATGCAAGAAAGGATGATCTGTGCCATGTTGATTAATTATAGCATTGAATACCATAGGAAAATCATTCAGACAAAGTTTAAAAGTCTCTTTGAAATTTATGGGAGGAACACTTAATGCTTTAAATTGATAGCTGTTTACTTGTCAATTTGGTATATGAAGAGGTAAAACATTAGACTCAAGAATGTATTGCAAGTAGGGAGGGCATCTCATGTTCAAGATCAAAGCAAGACAGATTTTGATGTTTCACTCATATCAGGTTATTATAGTATGCAAACATTTCATACCTCACACAACACATCACTACATAAATATTGCTTTTAACATAAAACTGTTATTTACACAAAAAGTAAAGGTTTGATTCTTCATCAGAAGCTTTTGTTAGACTTAGACTTAAAATCAGTTAGTCTATTAATACACTCCAAGTGATGCATGGTTGAATGATGTTGATCATTGTTAAAGTAATATATATAACAGATATGTGCAATTTTTGAATAAAAATTATTTTAATTCAGTGATCAAAACCCTAGAAGTGTATTTATTATTTAAAAAATCCTCCCATAAGTGTCCCACAAAATACACAAATTGAATATAACTTATTATTACATCTTTTTCAAGTATTTAATTACTACATACAAGACCTAATGACAAGACAACAATACAATCAGCAATTAATAAGAACTTTTGCTTCATGAAAGCAAATAAAACATAGTTCAGTCCAAACTGAGCATGTCTAATTTTTGTGCATGACAAAAAAAAACAATGAATGTTTATTTTTATTTTTTGTTCACATTTCACTTATGTTTACAATGCTATTGGATTTTTTTTTTGCTTTTCTGCAATTCATTTTGATATCTAAAAGTTAGATGTCAGTTATTTATACAATTTCTATTATAAATTAACTCAACAGAGTGCTGTGTAGTTCATCTTGATTTCTACCAGTATTTGTTTTTATTTGTTTCACTTATATGATTTTAAAAGGTGAAATGCATTTAGACAGTGCATTATCAATACTTGCCTATTTTCTTACACATTTATTTATTGTGTATACAGTTCACGTTAACTTACGTTTACTTGTCAAATTATTTAATGGCTCATATTTCCACAACATGTAGGTGTTGTGTTGATGAATATTTCATTGTTTACACAATAAATTTCAAACAGAACACAAACACCACATAACAGTATTCTGGATGTAATACAACCTACTGATACAAATTATCAAATATTTTTTTGTGTAATATACCATTAAAAATGTTCCACTGTTCCTAGAATCCTCTTAAAACAACAACAAAAAAGACCTGGATACATATATCCAAAAGCCTTCCAATAGGCCCATCCCCCATTGAAAATTTTAAAAATATATTGTCATCACAATAAAATTAATTTTATCTGATTTGAGCCTGGATTGTCTTATTACTTATTCCCTACTGGGTTTTACACTTCATAAGGTAAAACTCAAATAATTAAAACTTTGACTTAAATGACTTCAGAATTACATGGTTGATGTTGATTAATCAAAATATTATACTGTTATAGCAAAAGTCCTTCTTTTATGTTGAAAACACTTAATGTAGTAAGGGCATAACAGCTAATTTTTAAAGAGACAATGCATATCATACCATCATTAGAATAAAACACTACAGCAAGCAGAATGGAGAAGTTCATCAGTACCGTATCATGAGCAGACATTCTAGTTCCATTTATTATCTAAATGGTTTTTAAACTTTGTAAGATAAAGGTAAAAATTATCAAAAATTTTATTTTAGAATATTATTTGATGTTATTCTTATTGTTATGTTATTTCTATTGATATTTAGCTTATAGAATAATAACCATAATACTAGGCTTTTACAATGGGTAAGTTTATAGTTTTCCAATATTAAAAATGTATTTCCAATAGGCACTGGCCTCCACTCACAAGATTAGCTATTTCCCATTTGGTGTTCTTTATATGCAAACGTTTTTATTACCCATGCCATAAGTCATTTGCACTCCACTATTGGAATAAAATGATTTCAACATGTCTCTCATGCATCCCTACTCCACTAATAGGAGCATGGTACACTCACATAACACGACTCTCTTTGTGCAACTCACCCGAAGTACAACTTCAAAGTTTGACAGATGATGGAAGCACCAGAATTGAGTGAAAAGAAAAAGATGCCAAGTGTGAGAGGATGGAAGAATCCATTAGAAATACAACTTCAGTATAGGAAAATTATAACTTCTGATACAGTATTTCTCTCTGCTCACAAAGTCAGCTAGAATCCCACATTGATTAGAAGGAGGGAATGGTGGAAGGGAGTAAAAATGTACCCCCTAAAAGCATCAAAAAAAAATCTCCGTACACGAGATAGTCAGATCTAATGAGAGAAACTGCACCACTTCTGATTCAGGTACATTTTTTATATAAATCTCTTGTGTGAGAAAATAGTGAAAATGAGAGGAGCATAACAAAATTGGAAAAAATGTTGTAGGAAAATAATCCTAACCCAGCAGTTCGATGAGTGTCCTAATTGAAAAAGTGAACTGCATTTTCAACAGTTCAACTCCAGTGGTTATGCAAATGGTATGAGGAGGCCATGTCATTTAGTAAAGTGAAAGCTCAATCTCTCTGGATGGCAAGTCTTATCTCCATCAGAACACCACTGCCCTACTCTTGACTGAATGGTTATAGCCATCTTTTCGGGGAACCCATTCAGGAGGGTACCTTCATGATCAGTCACCCCAATCACTTGGAGCTGGTAAGCACTAAGGACTCCCATTTTCCACTAGAAAAAAAGGGAGGTGAAAATATGTTGGAGAGTCTTGAGGAACATCACCACCTGAAACAGTGCAATGAGTGGTCACAAAACCCTATTTCAAAAAACAGACTATACTGATTTATTCAATCCAGATATGGCAGTGATGAACAGCCATCCCCTTCTATTTTATTCATGAAATCGATGGATGGTAGAATCAAGAATGGGCATATTTATGAAGCAAATATCATGAGTTTATTCACCTACAAGCAATCTTGTGAAACACATCTCAATGGTATGCACTGAAAATCTATGGATGATAAAGCATGAGTCAAGATGGCTGTACAGTGTGGATTTAAGTATTAAAGATGTATGTTAGGAACAGAGATGGGTGATGAAGTTGATTCAAGATTTTTAACCATGGAAGTCAAAAGACTTTTTGTTTGGTTTGAGAATGATAATTTTGAAGGCAAAGAGAGATTGTCTGCACTCCTGCTGTCGTAATGGAATGAAGTGCAGCAGCACATGTCCAAGATAAAGTGGTGGACAGCAACTTTCAAACCTCAGGATATGTAATGTTATGAATCATTTTCAAATGCTGCACCTCTTTCTTCCAACCATTTAGGGCAAGAACAAAAGTAGGACGGGTGAGAGCCATTGCAATTGACATAATGAAAGTCCATTTCACACTCAGACATCATGGTCCTTGCTATTGCAACAAACGAACGTCAAGGAACCATGACCCGATGTCTTTGAATGACCAAACCTCTGACACTGGAAACATCGGAGAAGGTTTGGAATGTGTGGATGTACCCTGCAATGAAGATAACCTGCCTTGATGGGGACAGGTGAACATGATGTAAATGTCAGAATAAGGAAATTGGTTGGCATCATAATTCCATCTTTGTGAGTGGAGATATGCCTCACTGCAGAAACTCCTTGAATGGAAAAACAAGTGAGAATCTCTGACTCAGGAATATTCTTCAAATCCCTCTCAACAACCACTTCTCGTGATGAATTCAAAGTAGCAAGAGGTGTAACCTCAATTGGTATATCCCTAATTGCCTTTGAATGCAAGAGAAGTTCACTGTGTTGAGATGTAGATATTTCCACCAATTCACCAGATCGAAGTATTTACTGAGTTTGGGAAGCCAGCAAGTCCCTCTAGTCCCTTCTGAATGAAAAAGGGAGATATCTGACCTAAAGGTTTGTTTGAAAGAGAATGTAGGATAAGAAAATGAGGTACAAGAGGAGGTACAGATGTTGAAGAATCTTCAAGACGTGATCATTTACCTATGGACTCATCTTTCACTATATTATTTAAGTTTTTATTTGGAGAATACAAAATAAAAAAAGGAAATTTCTGTGCCTACTAACCCTACCCACCATGGAGCCCTATGAGGGAACGCACTACAATGTTAAACAAGGACACTGCAGCAATGCCAGGGTTTTGTAAGCACTATACCCAAACACCAGCATCAGATATAATGTCCACAACACCTGTTGAGAAGATCCAACACTGTTACTTGGTTGACCCTAGCCAAAGAGGACCAGGACTGACTCAAGGGGGACCATCCCAAGACCACCCGTCTACAGGAATTCAAGGCCAAAGTGGTGTGTTAAGGTTGGACCCTCAACCACCAGGATCCTCTCCACCCCTTCACAGATCGCCACGCTCGGCAAACATGTGGGTGGATGTTTAGATACCAGAGAAGGTAAACTGAAAGAATAGAACTTTCTCTGGGAAGTCCCCTCACCACATACAGGAATCCACACAGTAGGGCAAAGATTCCAGAAACTGAGAGCATAGACAAATGGATGTTTTACTTCTCGGAGCTACAGAAGAGGATAGACCAGAGAAAACATCCAAAATTGAAAATGAAGGAAGTCGAACTGGGCAATCACTGGGGGTGGAAGGGACAAAGATGGAAGTAGACACAGATTTGTCAAGAAAATGAAGTACAACAGGTGGTACAGATAGTGAAGATTGCTGGTCAGAATCTTCAAGATGTGGTCGTTTACCTATAGACTCTTTATTCACTATTTTATTTAAGTTTTTATTTGGAGGATCCATAATAAAAAAAGGAAATTTTGGTGCCTGCTGACCTCACCCACCATGGAGCCCTATAAGAGAATGCTCTACAGTGCCAAACAAAAACACTGCAGCAAAGCCAGGGTTTTGCAAGTACTATACCTGAACACCAGTATCAGACACAATGTCTACAACACTCACTGAGAACGTCTTGCATGGTACTCAGTTGACCCTAGCCCAAGTGGACCAGCTGATTGACTCTGCGAGGCAACTCTAAGACTGCCCGTCTGCAGAATTCAAGGCCAAAATGGTGTGTTGGAGTTGAAACCCTCAACCACCAGGATATTCTCCTCCCCTTCATGGGTTGTCACTCACATCAAACATGTGGGAGGATGTTTAGATCCCAGAGGAGGTAAATTGAAAGTATAGAACCTCATCACTAACAGGAATCCACCCCAATTTTTGGTAGACCCACTTATTATTATTATGACTGAATTTAAGATTTGTGAGAACTTATATGCTTACTTATAAGCAGTATTTAAATATTAAATATCTGTCAAACAATAAGAAATATAAGTTACAATTATTAAGCTACAAATACTTCGAGTTATAGTGTATAAGGAAAGTATATCATTTATTTTTTCATGCTTTCATTGTAACTTTTCAGTACATTGAATATCCTTACTTTTTACATTAATTTGCTGTTTATTATCATAATTTCAATACATAAATTGTTTTTAACAGTTAGTTTAATATATGATTTCAGGACTAACCTAAATCTTCTGAGCTGGCTGAACCTCACAGTATACACTACTGGAATTAGAGTTGAAAGTATTGTAAACAATTACGTAACATACTAATAAAATAATACTTAGAAGTAGAAACATATATTTAATTAGCTATAATGACTGCTAAGTTGATTTTCAGTTTCCTACTAAATACACAGTTTACGCTCATTAAAACTTGATAACTTGGTTCATCTATACTGTTCCATCATCATAACTAATCTTAAAAAAAAAAAAAAAACACAAAGAAATCAGAGACAATGTTTATTATTTAACATTTATCAAGCTTTCCTTGTTTACCACTTCCATAATATCTGCAGGAAGACATTTCAAAGGCCAACTACTTGTTAAAAATAATTGACTGCCTTCACCAAAGCTTACTCCTATCCTACCTAAATTTAGATTTCTTTCTCCTAGTCCTACCATTTGCACAATAAAGGATGAAAAAGATGATGCACTGGCCTTATCAATTCCTTTAACAATCCTAAAAGTCTCAAACAGATACCTTTCAACTTATCTTTTTTTCAAGAGAAGAGAAAACAATTTTAGAAATCTTAGCCTGTCCTCAGAAGACAACCTTTCTGTCCCAAGTATCATCCTAATAACTTTCTTCTGAATCCATTCAACAATTCAATGTTATTCCTTAGGTAAGGAGCTCAAGACTCAACACAATACTTCATATGTGGCCTAAACATTATAACCTCTTCCAACTACAATTCAATACTTTTAGAGATGTAACCTAAAATCCTATTTGTTCCACCTCTAGCAATAGCACACACCTTGATTAGCTTAAGATATTGATGAACCAGGGCATCAAGATTCTTTTATGATACTGTTAAGGTTATTCTCATCAAACTTTTACTAGTAATTAATATTACGATAATCCAAATTGATTATGTAACATGTATCATAGTTAACCCTAAAATAGCAGGAACACTACAGGTAGCATCATCAATTGAGAATGACCACTGTTTAAGGGTTAAAAGCAATCTGTCATTTATTCACCTAACTTGCCAAATGGTATAAATTCTTTTGTAAAGTGGTAGCATCCTCCTCACAGCTAGCAATACACAAAACCTTAATACCATCAATAACTTTAAGTAGTTTATTGACCATTCCTTCATCCACATCATTGACATAAATCATAATGAGTAAAGGTCCCAACATTGAGCCTTGAGGTACCTCAGTTGTCACATTAATCAAGGACTCAACAATTTTATTGAATTTCATTTATAATAACTCTATTTTCTCCAGTCCAGACAATTTTCTATCTGATAGAACCTATGCAGAAATTGTTTTAGTAAACCTTTTATGTGACACCTACTTTAAATGCTTTCTGAAAACCCACATACACCAAATCCACACACTTACCTCATCTAAATGAGCAGTAACATCTTCAAAGAATGTTGAAAGATTAGTAAGGCAACAAAGATTTTTCCTCTCATGCAATCTTGCTGACAATCCAACAAAATTTAAAACTTTGTTGAATGACTTTGCAAAACATCTTTTATCAATTTTCAGAAACTATAATTAACAGGACAGATTTTATAACCTCTTTTAAAAAAAGGAGAAAAATTAGCCAACTTCCAATCTTCTGGCACCTGCCGACTATTCGAGGACTTGCAAAAAAAAAAAAAAAAGCAAATGTTTCATATATCCAATTCTTGACCTTCTTTAAAACCCTTTGGGAAATATTATTTGTCACAGAAACCTTATTCTTTAAACTTCTATATGTTTCCTTAAGAAGCTCAGAATGATCATCCTATTCAATCTTATTTCCATCCAGCATATGTTCAGTACAAAGAATATTTCATAAAACTTATTAAAAATTAAAAAGTAAAATTTAATAATCCAGCCATTTCATAATCACTAGAAATAAGCCTTCTTTTCCCATCCCTTAAAGACCCTACTCCCATCATAACACTTTGCTTACCCTTAATGCATTTAAAATTTAAAGAAATCATAACTGTTAATTTTTACATTCTTGGCCAACCTTCTTTTATATCTCCTTGATGATTTCTTAATTTCCTGTTCAACCTTCTCTTTTGATCCTCTGTAATCCTGTAAATCTTCCAACATAACAGTCAATTTACACTTATGAAATTCATTATGTTTTTTCTTTAATTTTGTACTTTAACACCTTTATAAGATAACCTAGTTTTTAACTGGAGTCATTGTCTGTTTCTACAAGAAACATGTCTATCTTCAATGTTAGCAATTTATTTTTAAAAAATCCCCACATTTGATCAGTATCTCTGATCAATTTGCAACAGATAAATTATTCTTGTATCCTTTATACGTTTTAAAATTTCTAACCAAAATATCCTTATTCTCGAGCTCCCTATGCAGTAAAATATAAAACCTAATAGGGTAATGTTCACTTACACTGAAATGTTTCCCAATCAACACCCTCTCAAGCATTAATATATAGAAATTCAACAGTAAATCTCAAATAGCATTGTTCCCAGTAGATCCCATGACCAATTGGTAAAGTCTTGAACTGTTTCTAAAATACATGTCTCTCTCATAGTTTGACTAACATTTCCAAATATACATATGTTTTAAAATAAAATCATCCATAACTATGACCTAATGAACACCTGAAACCTCAATCTTATTTTGGAATTTTTCATCAGTTTCATCTGGTGATTTGTAACACATTTCCATTAAAAGTTTTTTCTCCTCACATTCAATAACTAAAACCCAATCAGTTACAATATCTTTGTGACAAACATAAATTAACTGCTAGTCAAAAGTGACAACACAAGACAACTAGCCACATTTTACAACTGCATTCAGCAGCACAATCAAAGTTTATCTTATTGTTCTTTAAAACAATTTCACTCTTAGCTTTATGTTCAAAATGTTATCATTATTTTGATTTGAGATGATACAGATGGACTAAATGGCCTTCTTTCAACTTGTCTTTTCTCACAAAAGCAAATACTAACTCAATTTCATGCATTCACATAGTAAATAAGCTCAATGACATTTAAAAAGTAAAATGTTAAGAGTAAATTTTGTATTTTACAATTACTTAGAGGCACACATCAACAAAATTAAATCTGAGACAGTGACTAAAAGATCAAGATATGGGGTTGGGGACAGAAGCCCTCTCAGTTTGCAATATAAACAGCCATTTTGGCAAACTTAAAAACAATAAGTATGGTGATTCAGGCAATTTTAACCTTCATTTAAGAAAAACTGTTAGCAAATATTTTTTACTTATAAATTCATTCAGGCAAAACTTGTACAGCTGTTTTTGAAAATTCCCCAACATACCTATGGAAGCTGTTATACACAAGTTAAAAAATCAATACACGTAAATGTGTTACTGTTAGCCAAATTAACAATAGTTTACATAAATCAATTTGACAAATATATTACTTCCTAATTTTTTCTGTTTGTTTTATAATAAATCCAAGATTTCCTATTGTCAACATGTCAGCAAAATGAAAGTATTACAATTACTACAGGATTTTGGCATAGTAAAACACTGTATAGTCTTATAACACTTCTATACCTAGGAAATAAAAATTTTACAACATTGAACAATCCTAATAATTGTCTTGGTATCTTTATTAAAGCAGTGACAAGATGTTGATAATTGTCATCTTCCAGTAACGTAATAAGAGTACTGACAACGTTTTGATCATTGCCGTCTTTGTAACACTGCTGTAGTACTGACATGTTGATAATTGTCAGGTGTCAGTAACGTTAATAATCACAACATGTTGACAATTTCCATCTCTCAATAACATTATTGGGGTAGTGACAACATGTTTGTATTTGTCATGCCTAAGCAATATTACTAGAATAGGCACAACATTTTGATAACTGTCATGTTTCAGTAACGCTATTAGAGTAGTAACCACATAGAAACGTTTTGGACTGTATCATATACACAATAAACCTTCACAGTTTCAACAAAAGTATGATATCACTAGGGCTTATTATTCAACAAATTTTCAAGTCAAATGTATATATATATATAAAAAAATTGTCTGCCAAGTGATCGTGCTGCTTATTTTCTATCAAGTTTTATTAATTATCAGCATTATTATTATTATTAAATGACAGATGCTGAACAATATTTGCAATAACATTAACAACAATTAGAATATTATTACTTAACTAATAAAAATATCTGAAAAATCTTTGTACGTATGCTTGAAGCATTACTGCATGCTCCTTGCTATGATATATTACTTTATTACTATTACTGTAGACTTGTCACGTTCTTCTTCAAACATAAATTAAACATACTTACAACTAATTCACATGCTACTATTCACATCATTTATAAAGTATTTATACTCGTTGTGACATGTACACCACCTCGTGTTCTAGCTACAAAATAAATTTGCATTCTTTATGATAAAAAAGTTACGGGACTAAGCATATGTTTGTTTCTTAAGTCCATTTATAGACCAGTCTTATGGTAAGGCGCATTTTTAAACTGATAACTGAAAGGTGGTTATATAATTTCAAAAGTGTGAAAAACTCATTTACTTTTACTTACTTCAGCTAGAAACCTGTAGGTTTGCGTGTTGAATTTCGTGCAAAGCTGTTCGAGGATTATGTGCGCTCGTCGTTTCTAATTCAGAAGTGGTGGACGAGAGAAAATGCAGTTACACAACACCACCCATTGCCAATTCTTAGGCTACTCTTTACCAATGCATAGTAGGATTTGCCATCACCTAATAAATCCTCGCAGCTGAAAGTGCAAGCACGTAAACGCCTGCTAAAATGTTTCATTTATACTAGATCTATGCAGTTTTATTTATAGTATATGGTGAGAAAATTGTTAGGCTAAGTTCATCCAAGTTACCATTGTTCTTTTCTTCTCTGAATGTAATACCTGTTCTGCTTAAAGAAGATATTTTTGTTGGTTTGGTTTGTGTTGAATTTCGCGTAAAGCTACACAAGGGCTATTTGCGCTAGCTGTCCCTAATTTAGCTGGGTAAGACTAGAGGAAAAACAGCTAGTCATCACCACCCACCGCCAACTCTTGGGCTACTCTTTTACGAACTAATAGTGAGATTGACTGTAACATTATAACGCTCCCACGGCTGAAAAGGTGAGGACGTTTGGTGTGACGGAGATTCGAACCTGCGACCCTCAGATTACGAGTCGAACGCCTTAACCCACCTGGCCATGGCGGGCCCAGTGAAAAAGAAATGGCTGAGTAGTCTAAGAGGAAAAGTTCAGTTGTCAGAGATCAGCAAATCTGCCATTCAACTCAACATGCAGATTCAAAAGATATTCAAAGATGATTCGGAAGATACTTGTTTGTTTGTTTTTTAATCTCGCGCAAAGTTACATAAGAGCTATCTGCGCTAGCCGTGCCTAATTTAGCAGTGTAGGGCTAGAAAAAAGGCAGCTAGTCAGCACCACCCACCGCCAACTCTTGGGCTACTCTTTTACCAAATAAAAGTGGGATTGAACGTTACATTGTAACGCCCCCACGGCTGAAAGAACGAGCATGTTTGGTGTAACGGGGACTCAAACCCTCGACCCTCGGATTACGAGTCGAGAGCCTTAACCACCTGACCATGCCGGGTCCTCCTCAATTCCTTCCCTAGCCAAAATTCCTAACCTGGGTCCAAGTGGATCCAATTGAGAATCACTAGTCTAGAGGGTATGGAGCATGCCCTCCAGAAAATTAATATAACAATATAATTCACAGTTGCTATATAAGTCAAATACGTAAAAGCGGGAAGGCTGTGCACCCTCGTTCCCATATCTTTGGAAACTAGGAAAAAAATGAAAAAAAAACACGTATATATGGAAAAGGCTAACTAAACTGATACAAATTTAGAATAACGATTCCTTTCAATACATTAAAACTAAACAAAATGTTAGGATGAGAGTTGGCTATTTGAGAAATGATAAAAAATGCTAATGTTTGATGATTATGAGATATATATTTAAATCTATAAAAATCTTTATTGAAGCATAATGCATATGAACCGTGAAACTTCTGCTATAAAAGTAATGTTTAAAAAATACTCTAGCTGCAACTCTTTCTTTGCAATGCAGTATCAGCATTCAGAAGTTAGCAATGTATTACTGAAATATGAAACTATATATTTTATATAACTTTGCCGATAACGGTATCACTACAGCCACTATCATTGGTAGACGTATTCAGGATGAAGAGATAATTTGGCTGAGATAAGTCAGCACCATGTCTCAACTAAAGCATGTTGTATTGACTAAGATTCTTGGTCATTCATCCAAAATGTAAATACTCGTTATTCATAGAAACATAGATGTGTTCAGAAAAAAGGGCACAAAACATGGAATATAATGCAAGCCTAAAAAACCGTAAGCTTATCTTTAGGTACAAGTTTGAGTAACTTTTCAATTGAGCACAGCAGTTTTCACCAAATCGGTTGTCATTGCAACCAGATTTACTAACTGTAGAAAGAACTTCATACTTGTACATATCAGGATACACTTTTTCTTTTCAGTGTCAAACCAGCTGTTACAGCACAATTTTTGCTGAGTGGTCCTTAGTATCACTGGAATATGTAGCCAAGTAAAGGATTGTCAACTACAAAGAGAAAATATCTCTCCCATTTCAGCTTCTGTCATGTAAGCTCTATAAGTTGCCCAAATTTGGTAGGTTCTTTAATTTGATCAAATGGCATGACATGAAGTTAAACTGTAAAAACAGTCCTAAATATGCTTTCTTTATCTATTTTTATTTTTCATCAGTCACGTGCCACGTGTAACATTTGAACGAGGAACCACCATTCAGTACTTCTGGAATATTTGTCTATGGACAGTATCAGAAACACATTTACAAGAGTTATTATATCTTTACACGCCTGAATTTACACTGACAACATTGGCGTTCTTTTCTTTTTACCATGTTCTATGTTGTTGTACTACTCTCTCTTTCAATATATACTTTATTAACTAATAGATACGTATTTCTGCCAGAGAATAACAACAGTTATTTGTACCTTTCAGGTCAAATATCTCTGTGTGTAGTAGCTACAGTAGTGGTTTAAAATAAATTATTTTCCTGAAACAGAACCGAATACATCTCTGAGGGAATGCCAACTTTGCTTAAAATTATATTAGATATTAAGTTTCATTAAAACTACCTAGAGTATCATGTTACCTTAACCAGCCAATTTGTCCTATTGATTAAAAGGGAGAAAAATTACATTTTCACAATTCTGCCTCGGTGCTACATGTTTTTTATCTTTTTATTCACCATCAGCTTTTAAAAAAAATTATATGTGCAAGTATATGTGATTGTAACAAAAATACATCATTGAATTCCCTTTGTCCTACCTACCTATTACTCTGGGTTATTCGTTTGTAATATAACATGTAATTTTTGTGGGAAACATTTCAGTAAAGCTAAACCTATTAAATATAATCGGACAGATCAGATGTTATCTCGATAATACAACACACGTTGTTTTAGCAATGGAAATGACTACTAGTCATATGAGTGGCACAAAAGTGTTGGGATGATTGACATTTTATTATTTCAAGTATATAGTGTTATGTTTTCTCAGTCTTGTACAGTTCTTGGTAGATTCTGCAAGTTTTAACAGATACTAAATATTACAATTAAGATTCCCTGGAATATTCTTGAGATCCAATACACTTCTGTAGTAGCACCGACCTTCAGTAGTATATTTGTTTAGATTAATTTGTTTGTTTTTAAATTAAAATTATTTAATTTGTTATTCTTTTCGTTTAAGTTGCTTTTTTATTATTCACAACTCAATCAAAAGTTGGAGAATGCAGCTTAAATTCTGCATAATATTTTCTGTTAAATTTCCTGTTATTTTTTAAAACCTACAAATTATTCTAAGGGAAATTAGTATACCTGAAAATGCCACTTATTTGAATATGATTTAACACCAGATAGACAGTAGTCAAAACTAACCAATTCTAGGAAAAGGACACACGTAAACTAGTTTATATTGACGTGATACCGCCACAGTTTTTACAGTTCAAAACTGGTCACACACTGTTTGTCTATACATCGTGACTAAAAACAAAAACTTGTTTTAAAATTTTGAAAAACTGTATGCATAGAAAATATTTATATCCGAAGTTATGGAAAGATTTCGTTATGGTACCTGCTTGCCACATAAACAGTTTTTATGGGAGATCACGTTTTGAATCTATGCTGCATTATATTTATAAGAAATTCCAAGGATTTGATAACTCTCTTAAGCCAATCCAAAATACAATTCTAAAACCACAGAGTTGTATCTACTAACCAAACACTAAGTTTCGTAAAAAAATCAAATTGTAATTCAAGTAGTAATAAAACTTGCAAAAGAACAAATTTATGAAATTTAAATCTGTTATCTGGGGTCGTTCAGTTTGTTTGAAAGTTCTGGTAAGTTTCTATCTGTTTAGCAATTTATATGAAATATGGTGCATCAGTTGAATACGTATATATATGTATATATATTTATTAATTGCATTTTTATGCTTGCTTTTCGCTTCTAAAGCCATTACATTTCAATTTCTAAACAATTATTTTTTAAACTGCTTGTAATGACATTCTCTTGATAATTTGTGTACATCAAAACCTCTACGATATGAAATTTCATTTTAGTTTCAAAAGGGAATAACTTGTTTTTCAAAACAATTTTTTTTCCCAAAGGTTCAGTAACACCTTTAAGAGTTCTGAACTCGAAAAGTCTTATTTCGATATCCGCGGTGGGCACAATAAAGATAGTCCAAACAAGACATATCTTATTGTTTAGAGGATAAAACTGATAAGGATGAATTAGAATTTTTGTGAAGAACCGATTAAACATTTTGTGAATTTTAAATTCTGTTAAGATCTTTTATTTTGTTTTGAGTAAAAACGTTTGGATGGTATTATTGAAGTGTACGCGATTATCTAATTATTAATAGAAAAAAGTCAAATCATTTCTTCTTTCTATATCCTGAAGACAACAGGATGAGAGGACATGAGTTTAACAATCGGAAGAAACGGTTTTATTTTTCTAACACAATGACTGACTTATAAAATGGCCCGGCATGGCCTAGCGCGTAAGGCGTGCGACTCGTAATCCGAGGGTCGCGGGTTCTCGCCCGCGTCGCGCTAAACATGCCCGCCCTCCCAGCCGCGGGGGCGTTATAATGTGACGGCCAATCCCACTATTCGTTGGTAAAAGAGTAGCCCAAGAGTTGGCGGTGGGTGGTGATGACTAGCTGCCTTCCCTCTAGTCTTACACTGCTAAATTAGGGACGGCTAGCACAGATAGCCCTCAGTAGCTTTGTGCAAAATTCCCAAACAAAGAAACAAAGACTTATAAAATGGGTTTCAACTGACAGTAGAGGAAATCAGCATGTTACAAAACACAGAAACGTTGGTAAGGTTTAACAAAATATTGTGCACAGTTATTATAGCAAATGTGTTGATTTTCTGGAAATGTGCTAAAATGATACTCGTCTTAAATTTGAGCTTATGAAAGAGGCTTAAGATTTCTTCACTGGAGTACAGTACAGAATTCAAGATAAATTGACGTAAGTGTGGTTTCCATGATAATAAGTTGATAATGAGAATTTACATACTGAGGTAATAAACTTTGAAAATTCAGTTCCAAATTTTGTCATAGGAAAAATTTATTTTAAGTTAGTTATAGACCTAAGAATGAATTTGAAAGAGGTGATAAGTATGTTGTGTTAATTTAAAGTAGATCATTTGTTAGATAGCTATATGTGGTAAAAAGACTGCATGGAACGCAGTTTGATGATTTCTGAAAATGAGGAAGTGACCTTCATGAGCTGAACGGCATTTTGCAAACTGAATGTTTAAAATAGTTCCTGTTCAACTTAATGGGATCTATTGAAACTGAATATTGATATCAAGTATTTTAATGGTTTCTTCAGTGTTATCAGTAGCTGATTTTCAGATCGTTTGTAGCTTTTCCAGTTTGATGGTTTTGCTTTTAGTAGCAGTGTATGTCTAATGAACACCTATAGAATAAGAAACAAACGCAGTGCATGCTTTGTTCAAATATTATGTTATAATGAAATGCCATTTTCTATGTTGTTAACGAAGACTATAAAGCCCCATCGCACGAAATACATTTAATCTCGTTTATATATATATAAGATTAAAACTGAAATATTCTGCTTAGCATTATGTTGCAGCAAAATGACACTCATTTTACAACATAACAAAATATATTGCTTCAGAAATGGCCAGTATATAAATAATAAAGTAGGGACTTTAATATGTATATGTGTTTTCTACAAGTACCATGCATATTTTCGTATTTTAAAATACTTATGTAGAACATTGCTAATTTTTGTAATTCTTTTATAGCCGTTTAAACTATTTTTAATAGTTTAGGAATTTCAGAGAGAATTGTTTGCATAAATTTCATATATGCATCATTGAAAACGATATCCGATTACAAAAAATGATGAAAAAACTTACAACCTTTTGGTATCTACCTATGTTATTTCCTTTAAATAAATTCGTAGAATTTCGTAGCAAAACGTGTGCACCTATGTTTCTTGTAACTGGAAATGCTACACAATTGATAAAGTATTAAGAATATATTATATATTAATTATTTTAAATAATACTCAACCCAATTCACCCAGAAGGAAACTACGCTAATAACAACTCTGTTTTAACATATATATTAAACTAAATGTACTTAGGCACTCTGGTTCTGACTTTTAACGCCTACAGAAAACTTCAAAAATAAATGACGACTTGTAATCTGAAGTAAAATTTATTGTTAGTTTAGCAAAACAACTGATTCTCTGACCTCACAAACGTAAAAGTTGTAGAAATCAGAAAAAAATAGTTGGCATTATTTGATAAATTTAATGACAACGACGAAAATAATAATAATTTATTCACTTTTGTTTTTCTGAAAAAGAAAATAAATACTAAATTCCTAGAATATTGGCGACTTAACACAGATAGAATATAACTACTCAATCGCTCGTTTCGTCAAAAGCTGGAAGTTACAGAAGGAAGTTAACGTTATACTTTATAAATTTAAAGATAATTGTTAATGTTCTATGACCTGATAAATTGGTGCATATTAAATTTATTTACGAAATTTTATCAAGTTATTCCCAAATCTTACGTCGAAATTTACTTTTTATAAAAGAACATCAAGAATAAAAATGTTGGATTATCTTGTTACAAACTAGATGAAGACCAATGAAAAAAGTAATAACATTTGTCATGCTATAGAAAATCAGTATTACATAACTATTAGATATATACAGACACATGTGCACATATATATGTGTAAATATGTTAATTCCATTATAATAATAATAAATTTAATATTTAAAAAAAGGTATGATTAGAAATACGAATGTGCACATACGTGTATCATTAAATAAAAGTAATTCTAAAATAGTTTTTGATTAGATCTTTTGTAATGTACTTAATATTTATATTAGTTCAGATAAATACTTTAAAATAACATGACTTCAGATTACTTTTAATAATGACAAAAACGTAAGGTGTTTCTCAATTAAAATATTATTTGTCACATTTTTTTAGGGCCAATCCCCCTATTTACATGGTACAGGATCCTCCTTTTAATCTTCGATGTCATAAGTGTTTCATAATGTCTAAACATAAGACAGGTATTCTCAGAAAGCTAGAGGCTTCATTCTTCCAAATGAAGTAAATACTTTCAAAATACGAAAATACAACTAGAATTTAAGAGAGAGAGAGAAAAAAAGAGGAACACATATTTGATGACAAAGTAAAATAGCCCTATTGAGCTGATCAAGTTTTTGTTTTTGATATTCCAGATGATTCACAGATGGCCAGGGCCAAGAAAATGATAAATTTTGTACTCTGGATCTTAATCTATCCTGAGGTACCTTTCCTGTTCCTAGAATCATCCTAGTTTGGTATGATCCGAGGTGCATGCATATTTGAATAAGATGGACAAGAAAGTTGCTAAGATGATTTCCTTCTATCTGTCTTTGTTCTTTTTCATTCCTTAATGATAAAACCTGATCTGCTCATAAAAGATACAGATGGATCTCGTGTATATATGTTGACACCAGAATTCTTCGGTGGTAAGTCAGGTAATATCTCAATGTTACAAACCTCCTTATATTTAAACGGGAATTATCAGTCATGTGAATAGCTTTAGTCCCTTTGAGTAAGCCTGACACTGCAACTGAATAAAGTTATATGAGATTAAGACTACCTGAAGCATTAGCCTCAATGAATCAGGAGTCAAGTTGAGGGAGTATGATCTACATTATCAAGTACACATGCTGTTTATTTGTATGTTGAAGAGTTTCTTTGTATATCATGCTTTCTGACCAGTCCATTCACTTTTTAGCATGGACTGTTGATTTTAATGTAACTTGATATTACATTGCAATATATCTTACTGAATGTCCCATTATAGTGAACATAACTAATTTACTCTTTCAAGACGTCTGTTTACCTGAAAATATCACACTGGTAGTTATATTCTGAATCTCTTTCGATAAGTTAATACTGTTTTAATTAAGGTCTGACCAGTGATGTGTAAAGACAGATAATCGTATCTTTATTGTAAAAATTCTACTAGCTTCACTAGCAACAGAAAAACTCTCATTTTCTTAAGTGATTTAGTCATCACTGTACCAAGATCCCCTTTTCATCAATTATGTTGTTAATTGGACTTCCATCTACATCAGTCATATGATCCAAATTAGAATAACATACATGCATTTCCTTCCACTTACTATAATGAAAAGTCACTTGCTAAACATTTATTCAATTTACCAACTGATCCAAGACATTTTTAGTCCTCAATACACTCAAATTCAGCTAGAAAAACTTGTGTTTAATTGCCATTAGAAACCTTTACTAGTTATGTCCCTACCAGTACAAAGAATACAAATGACAAAGAGCAAAGGTCCAAACACTGACCCTGAGGTACACCATTAGTAAGAGGTTCAATCTGACTGGACTCTATTAATATAACAAATTTTTGTTTTTCCCCAACTCAATTACTCTATAATTATTAGTATAAACTAGTCATTTTACAATTCACAAAGATGAACTTTTCTTAGTCAATCTTGTTTGTGGCTTTATTAAAAGCTTTCTAAATGTGGAACTACACCTAGTTCACTTTTTCTTTTGTAAAGATAGTGATTACATTCTCATGAAAGTTCAACAGATTAGTAAAGCAAGTGTCTCTTTAATGGAACCATGTTAACTCTACTTTTCAATAAATAATTTTGCAGTTTCTTTAATTAAAAGCCTAATTTTTCAACTCTATGGAGAAGAGACCAATTAGCCTATAGTTTTTAGTTGAAATTGTAATCTTTGCCATAAAAATTCCAACCTGCAGACAATTACCTATTGTCTATTAACCCTGGGGAAAAATCTTGTCTGGCTCTGGTGCTTTTATTTATTTTTAAATTTTCTATTTACCATCAAGAGATGAATATCTAAATAATTCAAATCAGTTGCAATATTTCCCACAAAATGCTTAGGATAAGAAATACTGCTGTTTGCTAATACACCTTCTTTAGGAAACAGAAAAAAATAAAACATTTATTAGCTCGACTGTCTCATAGCCTTGATAAAAGCCTAGCCATCAGTATCCATTACAGACTCAATCCCCATTTAATATTTTGATTACCTTTAGCATACTTAAAAACATCCTAGCTGCAAGTTTTTAACTATCATCCAATGATTTCTACCAAGTCCTTCTGGATTTCCTAATTAATTTTCTTAATTATCAAGCTTACCTATAGTTCTGTAAGTCTTCCATCCAATCAGTCAGTTTCAATTTCTTAAAATTATGGTATTTTGTCTCTGATGTTCTCCATTAAGTCTTCAATAAACCAATTATATTTAATCTTCCTATTTCTAGAAACATACCAAGCTTGGATGAAAAGCAACTTATTAAAAATATATATATATACAGCTCTGCACCCCATACATCTTCTATTAACTAATTATCCAAGTTCATTAATAAGTCTTATCTTGTGCACTCAAACTGGATTTTGTGAACTAAAAATTAAATTTTTTTTACTTCAACATTTGGGAAAATTTGAAACGTAATTATGCAATTATCAAATGTACTCCACAATTATATTGTTCTTATCAAAATACTTTAAGCAGCTGGAGATAAATCTAAAATGGCATTCTCCAGTTGGTTCTCTGACCATTTGGTAAAGAAATCTATCTTCAATCACTTCAATAAATTTTTTTACCTCACAACTTGATTTTATACAGACTAATCAATGTTTCCAAGACTACTGCTTCAATTTTTTTTTTCTAGTAACAACCTTAATTTCATACAGTTTTTCACCAACATCTTTTGTTTGATCAGATGGCATATAACAAGTGCAAATTAAAAACCTTTTACTGTTGAAACCCCTTGCTTGTAACCCATATAGTTTCATAATCTTGCATATCACTAATTTACATCTTGATTTACTCTCAGTAGGTTGTAATGCACCTCTTATATATTTATATAAATATGTAGCCACTATACTACTATTTTTTTATAGTCTATCACTGCTACATAATTAATTTGAGATTTAAAAATAATTCCTATTATCAATATTCTCTAAAGCTAACCAAGTTTATGTAATTTATTATCATAATTTTCTCTTTCAACTTTGAAGTTCAGTATGGTACCAAAAGAAATTTTTCTGGAATTACACATTTGCTCATAATTATTTAATGGTGCAGAAATGTATACAATTTTGAAACACTACACATTAACAAGAGTCAAACACAGATGCAAACAAAGTGTTACAATATGAGATTGCACATATCTGTGCATATACATTTCATTATTTTTTACAAATAAAATGTATACACACAGGCAGATATAGAATTGATGCCAATAAAAAAACTATTTCAATGTATTTCTGATTTTTTGTCTTGCATAATACTGTACAAAATTAACAAGTGTATTAACAGACTGATTAAGAAGTTAGTGAAAAGGATCACATACTCAAGTTGTAATGGTTTTCAAATGACACCCAAATATTCATGTGTTTTCAAATATTTTACTGTTCTTCAGGAGAATAAAGAATAGTGAACTATTTGTAGGTGCTCAAGTTTTGGGTCTTATCTGAAAATCACAATTGTATTAATAGTTTTTCAACATTGAGAGTTTCAAGCGATTTAAAATCTTAACCATTTTCTTACTGAATTATCAGAAAGGAAATGAAATATGAATATATATTCCAACATGCAAGGATTTCAAACACTGCTCTTTTTTTTCAGGTTAAGTCTGAAAACATTTTATCTATTGACTTACATGGTTTATCATTTTATCACCTAAGATTTTGAAATGCTAAAAATCAGGTTAACTGAAATATGCTGACACTGTGCTACATTTAACATTGCTATTTTCTTTGAAGGTATAATTTAACAGATGTGGAAGGCATAAAAACTTGATTTAAAGTACTTCAATATTTTCTTTGTGTTTATAATTTTTAAATATTGTGCTATTTCAACATAAAACATATCATATTGTATTTATGACCACATATAAAACTCAAAGAGCAGCAGTTCTTTGGAGATATTACAAATTTTGCAAATCAGTAAATGTAATCATTTCATTTGTAAAACTGCTATTCAAATGTGAAGTGCATGTTTTACAGGTGCTTGATATCAAATGCTAACATTAAAATAGGGCAATAATTACACATTTTTTTACTGAAAACCTTTTAGACAACATACAATACCATTAATAGGTAAATCTATGCAAAACCAAAAATAATTTGTTCCACTCAATAACATAGAAAGCACAGTATAACGTAGCATTACAATTTTTTCTTTCATATGATGCTTTTGATGCAAGGAAAAAGTTATCAATTTACATAATTAATTAGCATTAACAGAAAATAATAAATCCATTTTTTTTCTTTTAGACACAATGAGTACTGCTAATTTTTGTAACATCAGTAGAACCTCATGAATTAAAGTGAACTACTAAGAACAGTTTGGACTTCTGACATACAAAGCTTAAAATTAACATACTGAAACTCGTAATAAAAAAAACTTAACCAATTCAAAACTTGTTTTTGAAAATATCTGCAAGCAATGCATATATAAATGACACAATTCATCCTCATTTCTTCTATAACTATAGCAGAGAATTTCTACAAGAAAACCCATAAGCTCAGATACAATTTCTCTAGTTGAATTCTAAAAATGTAGCATTTTTATTTTTTAATTACAACAAATTCACATACATACACAAAAATTAAATGGGTGTGAAAGTACTCAAAACTAATACTTATTCAGATAAGCAAATAACAGAGTTCATTTTACCCAAGATGGGTTACATAGCATATTTCCTTGTCCACTCTCGAGCAAGTTCATTGTACTTATCTCGGTCAGTTTTGAAGATTCTGGCTATTTCTGGAACAAGGGGATCATCTGGATTAGGATCACACAACAGTGAACAAATTGACAAAAGTACTTTTGATATTGTCAATGCCGGAGACCACTGAGACCTTAAAATATCAAGACAGATGCTTCCATTGCTATTTATGTTGGGGTGATATATTCTGGTCGTGAAAGCAATTTTCGGTGGTTTGAAAGGGTAATCTGTTGGGAAATGAATAGTCATGAAAAATACTCCTCCCTGATACGGGCTTTCTGGTGGTCCAAGAATTGTAGCTTGCCAATGAAATAAGTCATCGCTGACTGGTCCTGCAGAGCACTGGGCTGGTGGATCCCTTCTCAAATCATCCAATTCCTTTTTTATCCTTTTCAGTGCCATTTTTGAAGCTGTGGCGAAATTTTCGAAGATCAAATACTACAGCCTGATTGTAAAGTTATTGTTATATTATATTTACTTAATCAAACAAAACGAAGAGATCGAGCACCTCGAGATTTTCTAACAACCCCGAATAATTACAAGTAGTATCGAAACAGCGCCATCTCGAAAATATATATATATGCATTACAAATATTCTTTAATAATTTCGTAAATGTTTTTCGGTTTTCATGATTACTTTTTATTATAATAAATTTTTTGTCTTATTATTTCTTTCAATAATTAGAAGGAATTACAATTTTTAACAATTATATAATTTCATATCTATCATAAGCGAGAAAATGTGAAAAGTATACACTATTACATATCTAAATAATTATTACTTTTTTGATTTAAAATCAGTGATAAATAACAGGCTATCAACAGTTATGTTTTTCCACGTTACTCGTAATTTGTGTATTTCTGATTCAATATCATTTGGGCTAGATGCTAAGTACAACTTAATGGTTAAATTGTCAGAGTGGATTTGGTGTTCCACTATCGACAAAGACAAGAAATAAAAATAAAAACGAAAAGAAAATTGAAAATTACTCTGTACTTTGGAGCCGTGGGCGCATCATAAGAATGACGACAAAATCCTACTAACTGACTAGAGTAACCAATGAGTTGATTGTGCTTGGTGTTAACTAGCTTCACTCGCTCCAATGTAGGACTTCAAAATTTGAGATTGCAAGCGTAGGTAACCCTCAAGTAGCTTTGGGCGAAAATTAACAAATAACAACAAAAGTTGACTGAAAAAGTTTTAATGTTGACGAAAGGCTTTTTGGGCAGTGACTTGTAGAGATAAAATATAAAATTCAAATGCTGTTTATAAGCGTCTTTGATTTTAAATAGAGCCGTCGCTAGTTACTTAAAAGATTTGGAGCTAGCACATAAATGTGGAATTTTTCTGTGTTTCAGCATGATATCGATCATGGTTTTCTATTCTGATTTTTTAGTACACCAGCTGGGAATTCGTGGCACTGGCTCCGTGTGCTAGTGGCTATCGACTCTTCTGATTTTGAATATTAACTAGGCATATTAAGAGAGACATGTTCGGAAAAGTGCAGTTTATGTGATTTTATTGCTTCTTTTAGGCCTACAGATTCATAATTCTTCACTAGTTTTTTGTGTTTGAGCCAAGTTTTTAATTGCTACTTTTGCTTTGTTTTTAAATGCAGAGTGACACAACAGATTATACAGACTATGTCCATTGCAGGTATCGAACCACAATTTTAGAGTGAAAGCCTTCATGGTTACTGACGAAACACCAAACGGCAGAATTATTGCTAGTAAATTTGCATAATTTATTGATATTTGTGAATGGAAAGATCTGACAAAGACAATATTTTAAAACACAGATACTAGCTTCTCTTATAGCTAAAGAGAAACTATTTTAATAAACATTCTTTAAATGTCTAATACACCTCTCAGTGACTCAGTAGCAAGTATGTAGGTATACGACACTAAAAATCTGGTTTCGGTACCCGCGGTAGGTAGAGAACAGGTAGCTCATTGTATAGCTTTGCTTCTCCTTAAAATCTGATAGTGAGCAAATGACCTAACACTATTTGAAACAATAACAATACATCTGGCCCGGCATGGCCAAGCGCGTAAGGCGTGCGACTCGTAATCCGAGGGTCGCGTGTTCGCGCCCGCGTCGCGCTAAACATGCTCGCCCTCCCAGCCGTGGGGGTGTATAATGTTACGGTCAATCACACTATTCGTTGGTAAAAGAGTAGCCCAAGAGTTGGCGGTGGGTGGTAATGACTAGCTGCCTTCCCTCTAGTCTTACACTGCTAACACTATGCAACAAAATTTTTACTTTTTCTTGTTCCTGGGCAGAAAGTGTTATTTCCCAATTGCTTATGCCTAAAGTAAATGGAAAACACCTATTTTTCTCTTCAAACTTTGTTTTTGTGACCTGGGAAATGAAATTTTCCAATATACCCATTTTCCTGAACATTTTCCTGCTGAGTAGCTAATGGAGAATTTTCTCGAAATTACAAAAATTTTCAAGAACCTTTTAGAATTTTCTAGAACTTTCCATAGTAATATACATTCAAGGGCTCAACACTCACCACTTCAGTTTAGTTCTAGCTGCCTAAGTGAACACACAGACCCATCTGATTTGATCAGAGATGGCATCAAGAAGCTGCAAGCATTCTCTAGACGCATTCTACTGTGTATGTGACCAATTTATCAAGACAAGAGAGATAAATTACTCTGTGACAGCATCTGTTAAAATGTGTAAAGCCTACAAGGCATATTTTGGCATGCCTTTCGGGGATCAAGAGAAACCCTGGGCACCTCATTTTACCTGCGAGCACTACAAAAAACTCTAAAGGTAAGACGGACAATTTTTGCTTGCTTGAATAGTAAGATTTTATATTATACAAATTTTAGACCTTTTAAAATTTAAATATATTTCGGTGCACCTCAAAGAGGAATACAACAGCGTCAAGACCTTGCTAGAAGCCTTGAAGTGTGATGAGTATGGCTTGGAGGTTATGAAAAATTTCAAAATGGTGGCATTCCTAATGGGTCTCCAAGGAGGCGTTACCAAGTTTTCCTGTTTATCGTTGCCTTTGGGACAGCAATGACAGCACAGCGCACTACAACAGGAAGCACTGGCCACAACGGACTGAGTTCTCTGTGGGGAAGCACAATGTCAAGTGTGAGCCACCAGTGGACCTCCAAAAGGTGTTGTTCTCACCATTGCACATAAAATTTGGTATTATGAAACAATTTATCACAGCTTTTGATAAGGAGTTTGCAGCCTTCAAATATCTTTGAGACTTCTTTTCTAAGCTGTCTGTTGGACCACAAATAAAGAAGATCTTGGAGTGCACAGAATTCCCTAAAAAGCTCAGTTGGAAGGAAAGAAAAGCTTCGGGCAGCTTTGTCGCAGTGGCTCGGGGCCTTCTTGGGTAATCACAAGATCGAAAATTGTGTGGAACTGGTTGAGGCTGTGGTGAAGAACTACGGCAAAATGGGCTGCAGGATGTCTCTGGAAGTCCGTATCCTTGACGCTCATCTTAATATATTCAAGAAGAACATGGGAGCATACTCAGAGGAGAAAGTCGAGCGCTTTCACCAAGATATACTGGACTTTGAACGCCGCTACCAAGGAGCGTATAACGAAAACTTGATGGGAGACTATATTTGAGGGATGATACTTGACAATGATTTACATTACAGTCGCAAATCTCGAAACACTACTTACTTACTTCTAAACATTTTTGTTCATTTTTGTGTAACTTTAGTATAAATACATGTAAATCTTGATTCATATGTTGTTTTATTCAGACCTTATGTAAATGAAAATGTGCAAATTTGCCCGTTTTTACATAGAAAATAGGTTAATTTCTAAATTTCATTATTCAGGACACAAAAGCAAAGTTTGAAGGGAATAATGGTCATTTTCTGTACTTTTTCAACATAAGCAATTAAGAAATAACACATACTATCTAAGAACAAAGTTTGTGTTACATAGTGTAATAGGAGGTTCAATCAGAGTAAACCTTATTTCTAACTTTGACTGAGTTTATGCAAGAAATAAACTGTGAACAATGTAACAACCCTGGAAATCAATATTTAAAAAGAGAAATGAAAATTAACAAATGCACTAGGCAAAAGGCAGCACTTTTAGTGGAGATCTAAAAATACATGTTAATTTGTTAAACTGGTAAAAATAAAAACAGTTGACATTATTTAGTTATTAATTTGAAAAATCGACTTTTTAGGTTTGGAACTAAGATTATTATTTGTGTTCTTACCTATTTTAGACAAAGTGTGTATGGCATTAGAAACCGTATTCTCTAATACTATCCTTCTCATTGCATATGCGCTTATCAAGTTACTGACGGTGATTCCAATAGGAAAAGGAAGCATTTTGTGAACATTTGGTGGAAAAGATAGTCGCTTTTACGAAATATATTCTATTTAGTGCGATATATCTCATGAGAAAGTATACGTAATACCATAGGAAAATGATTTTTAACAACAAGTAACTCGGTAGAAACAAATTTAGCCACATTCTGTGATCAATTTTCTGTTAAAATTTTGAATAGAGCTAAAATTATGTATGAATAAACATTTTTGAAAATTCTTGGTGTTTTTAAATATGTTCATCATAATTATTAACCAAGGTAAGGACATATTAGATATGTTTCTGCATATCTTAATATTATAGTCAATGTTTCGGTAAATAATTTTTTAATGCACAAATGAAGTAGAAACAAACATATAAACACAAACTAATTACTTACAAAATATATTGTCCCCAGTAACACAGCTGTATGTCTGCGAACTTACAACGCTAAAAACCAGGTTTCGATAACCGTGGTGGCCAGAGCATAGATAGGCCATTATGTTGCTTTGTGCTAAATCAAAAACGTTAAAACGACAACAACAAAATATATTATTAATCACCCGACAATTTTGACATACTACATACATGGTTTTCAAGTGTATAATGATATACATGGTACGTCGAAACTAATCGGAATTTATAAATTATGTTTGAATTAACCAAGGCTCGGCATGGCCAGGTGGATTAAGACGTTCGACTCGTAATCTCAGAGTTGCGGGTTCGAATTCCCGTCACGTCAAACATGCTCGCCATATTAGCCGTGGGGGCGTTATAATGTGACTGTCAATCCCACTATTCGTTGGTAAAAGAGTAGTCCAAGAGTTGGCGGTGGGTGGTGATGACTAGCTGCCTTCTCTCTAGTGTAACACTGATAAATGAGGGACGGCTCGTGCAGATTGCTCTCGTGTAGCTTTGCGCGAAATTAAAACAACATAAATTAATTAACTATTAAAGAGTAAAATAATCCAAGTTTTCTATTTGTCAATTATGTCCCCCGCTAGTACAGCGGTAAGTCTACGGATTTACAACGCTAAAATTAGGGGTTCGATCCCCTTCGGTGGGCTCAGAAGATAGCCCGATGTGGATTTGTTATAAGAAAACGCACACAAACACACACTATTTGTCAATATGATAATATATTTTCTGGTGCAAAATATCCGAATCTACGCAAGTAGTTTGTAGAGGGCTTTGTCATTTGTTTGGAATGAAGTGTAAGTTCGTAACCTCTTGACTGAAATTGAAGTTAATAGATATATATAGTGAAGGAGGCTGTTATCAATAAGCTTAACTTTGTTTTGCGCATATTTAATGGCAAGTTAAGGTGAGATAATTATTTCTTTCATTATTATTGTCTGATGAATTTTATGTTAATTTCATACTAATGTACCAGTTACCATGCTGTATTCTGTCAAAGTTCGACTCTAGTTTTTTTTTAACTCTGGAATTAAAAGATATAATTTGACTTATACTGTAAAATATGAAGTTTTAAACTCCAATTAACCTGAAGCAAATTAGAAATTCATGTAACTTCAGTTTTGTTTAGAAATAATTTACCGTTACATTATTTGAAATAGAACATTATAGGACAATTAGGTATAGTTATTAGATACCCAAATGTGCGTGTATATGTTAAATCCATTATGTCAACTGTAAGAGTGTTTTGGAGAAAGACAAATATGAATGTGCATATGTATATGTATCATTAAACAAATCTAATTTTAAAATAACTTTTTTTGTCTTAAGTATTGAGGCCAAAGCAAGTTGTTTACTTTTTAATTTTGATTTTATTCAGGTAAGTTAATGTCAAATGGGTAAAATTTATGAGAATTCAATGGTAGTAGTACTAAACTCAGCATTACTATTTTAATTTTTGTTTTTTACGTCTTAGTAAATAGAGTAACATAGTTTGAGATTGCCTTGAATTTAACTGTTAGGTGTTTATTTAGGGGTGAAATAATTTTTTTTTTTACTTATATTTGAAGGTTCTAAGAATAATTAATGGTGATGAAAAAATTTTTGAGACACCTTTAGGAGTCAACGAATGTTATATAGGTGTTTGTTACAGGGTGTTTAAGAGAAATTGAAAATGTGTTTAATCCCCTTTATTGAATTTATGTTCATGGATTTTACCAAATCTGGTGAGGTGAATATTTGAATTTTACACTTTGAAAATATTTGTGATGTGGTTGTTTCAGCAGTAAGACAATACAGACGAAGTTAGCTATCCTAAGTATGTTTGGATTGTAGACCCTTTTGTCAAAAAATGAACTAAACGGGTATACATCATACATGTTTAATTATCACTTTAATTCAAGTTTTGTGTGTTTTACTGTACTACTTTTAATTTATTCACATTATTCATTGAAGCAAAAATTTTTATGGTAACTTTTTCCTGAATCTTTCTTGATCCCTAGGATATCTTTTATCTCCATGGGAGGCACACTACCAGTTTTGTAATCACCGGACTAACTTGCAGTGTCTAATGTATACATGCAGGCATGTGCGCACGTGCATACACATACACATTTAAGTTTGTATAAAAAAGTGAAACATTCTGTATGTGGAGGGTATTGTTTGATTTTCTTCATCTAAAAATAGTTTTTTGTCTGTAGAAAAGATTTTAATGTACTTTTATCACACGGTTATTTTTAACAATAAATAATAAACAGGATAACAGAATGTTACTCTGCCCATTGCATTTACCTCCAGATAGAGCTGGGCATTTTGTGGTATTTGCTAATTGATTGATTGACATCCTCATTAATTAATTACATTTGATTAATGGATTAGTATACATCTCTTACACCTTTTCCCATAAAAAAACCAAAAATGGGTGTGAGCTCCTTTATAATGTTTTCATGAACTGCATATTAATTTTCTTGCCTTCTTTCGTATTTTTTTAAAAATAATTTTAAAATTAGAGACCAATATTTGTGTGTGAATGCAACACAATTCCAATATGCAATTCTAACATGGCTGGTTTTGGCATTAGAAAAATTGTGAAAAATACAGAGAAATTTAAAACTGTCTGTAACTGTTTGGGACTTACAAGAAGAGATCTTTGTGTCAAATCATGTGCAAGTTATTTGATACACACGTGAATGGTTCATGACAAGATTATGCATTCCTTGGTGAAAAATTAAGCTTAATGTGAAAATTCCAAAATTATCCAAGTATATTTGTTTGGGACCTGTAAAGGATATTTTTATACTAAATTCCACATAAACTAGTCAAAATATGGCTAAGAAATGGACCAAAATCCCTAAATTGAGCATTTTGTGACCTCTTAAACCCTCCCAAAATGAACAAAACTGGGAGTATCCCACATTTTTATGTGTGTATGTATTGTGTCTATAGAAAAGTATCTTTGTACCAAATTGCATAAAAATTGGTCAAAATATGGCTAAGTAATTGACCAAAAATTCCAAAATTATGCTTTGTGTAAGCTCTGCCACAAAAACAACAACAACAAAAAGAGGGGCAAATCCAATCTTTGTATCTTAGGACAGTTTGTATGGTATTAAAACATTTACTAATAAAGCAGAGAACAATATTTTTAGCCTGAAGATGACCTAAGAAGGTCAAAACATTGTTCTCTGCTATATTAGTAAAAGTGTTAATATCCGTGCCAGCCGTCATGAGATACATTTTTACTTCAAGTGAGTTTCTTGTCATCATGAAATCCAATCTTTATGCATGCCATTGTGCTTGATGCATGAAAATTTATATTTATGCCAAGTTTAATCTTAGGCTTTGTAACTATGACTGCACAGGAGGTTTAAATATACATTTTGGAATGTTTGACCTTTCATTCCAGCAAATTCTTAAAAATACCTGAATCAAAAAAGTGAGAAAGATTTGAGCCTATTGGATGAAGGTGTAACCTAATCAAGTTTCAACTCACTTTCCAGAGAAATGAGGGAATAGTGGTTAATTGAAAAATGTTTGTAGGTTGCCAGTTATGCATTTCATGAAAAACTTATTTTGTGTTTATAAAATATTTGTTATAATTTTTTAAAAATAATCTGGACATATTTTCCCATTTGGCAAAGTAATCACTAATATTGACTAAATTACACTGCACAGTCACCATTATGATTTATTTTTAAAACAAGCAGTAATCCCACTCTTATCTTTTACAAGTCAAATAAATTGATAAATAATGAAAATATTTTACTGTTACCAGTTATGATGATAATATTTGTATTTAAAACATTGTACTGTTGCAGTCTGAAATAATTAAGTAGCCACTTAACCAGTTTATTTATATACATTGTTTGGCCTTGTGTAAACATAAAAATAGTTACTAAAGATTTGAATCATGGTATTTTGTGGTCTTCCACCAGGTTAACTTAAAGCAGTAAACTAATTTATCTGATTTGATGACAGTTTTCTACATGGTGAATAAAGTAAGAAAACATGTTTATATGCATTGTAACTCAATAAAATAATAGTATGTGTATTAAAACGTAAAAGCATCGTAATTCTAAATGAAGAACAAAACATTAACAAGATACCTTTATTAAGCCTTAAGCAGTCTCCAGTTGTGTGATTTCTTTGTTTCATACTATGAATACAAGGAGTCCCAAAATGTTTTCGTCAAGAAGTAAGTTGAGTAACATTTGTATTATTTGAGATAACAATAAAGTTCAAAACAAAATATCTGCTGAAGGTTTATAAGTTTTTATGCAATTAATTTAATGTAATTAAATGTAATTAAATTAATAAACCTTTAAATTTCTACCATCATTACCTATTAAAAACCTAATTCTGAGAATGTGTTTTCTGACACAAATGTAGGGTTGGATAAGAATAGGACAGCATCATGGATACAATATTTCAGTTTCCCCAATATCCTTTGTTTTATTATGATAGACTTTTGTTTTAAAAAGCCCAAAAAATAAAAGCTCTAAAGGGATGAAATTGGGGGAACTTTTCATAAGTTGCCATTTTACTTAAAATATAATAATTATTCATAATGCAATAATAATTAACTTCAATAAAATGTAAAACTTTCAAAAGGTATTTTGTTTTGAATTTTATTGTTATTTCAGATAATAGTTATTCAACTTTTTTTTGGTATATTCATTTTGGAATACCCTGTTTACTCATGCTCAGATAAATTACCTGTATCTGATGATGATAAAACCTTCTCCAAACATTGTACATCTGTTGTTTTGATTTTTTAATAATTTTTTGCTGCCCATTAAACCTATCCTTAAACTGTATAAGCACCTCATCTAAAGTTATCTGTTGTTTTCCCATTGTAGAAAATTTCTGTAGTTTCAAACATAAATTTAACTTGCAAATATTTTCACAATTCATTCACATAATGCAATCATATTTACATTTTATTTATAGCTGTTTTCAAAGCCAAGTTTCATTAGCAAATGATAAAATCATAGATGTAATGAATGCTACCTGAGACCATGCATGTTGAGTCTGTGGATTAAACCATTTAACATGATGCCATAACAGGGTGTCAACTAAGGCTTGTTCAAAAACTTGGGGAAATATTTGAAAATTAAGAAGTAGATAATATATCCTTAAGGGGTGACAGTTTCTTAATAAAAGTATTCTTTAGATCATGAAAAAAATTATAGGAAAAACAACGAAGAAACCGCAATAGCTGTCACACATGAAATTATTTTAGGCATAATCAGATTAAAATTAATTGGACAGAACAGACCTTCATTTTTATTAGCTATATTTCTGTGTGCTAACAATACTAAGCATGAGGCAGTGTATACTCAATTCAGTTTTATTACTTTGACGGTAGGCTGGTAGAGATCCTGATAAGTAATAAAACTTTAAGGCAAGATTAGATTAAGTTAAACTGGGACCTTGGGCATGCTCAAATACCTTGACCTCTCAAGTCCAAAATTGTAATTAGATCTCAAATGGTTGAGAGATGATGGAACTGTTTGTACTTGAAAATAACCAAAAAACTTTGAGCTGTTCTTGGATCTGCTATGCTGCAGATAAAAGTTGACAAGATGATTATTTTGTGTACAACAGAACTCTATAGCTGTGCAGAAATAATTTTTTTTGATGAATCACATTAAAGAATTATCAGGAAATAACAAAATATTGATTCTGAAATGTGATTTAAAATAGTTGAAACTGAATTAGAATTGACATGGAAAATAGATTTTAAAATTTGTCTTAAAAATTTTATTTTATCCATGGCAAAAAATAATGAAATTCCAGAAGAAACCCCGTGTTCATACTTCAGGCACAATAATTCAGAATCAAGTTACTCATTTCATCCTAAACTTTATACATGAAAATGTATCATTCAGGCAATCCAAACTGCATTGCTTAACATGCAAGTAATAAAATATTTATTTACTTATCAGTCACGTGTTGCAACAGTGTTGTGGATGCTTTTCTGGGCTTGTTATTCTAGATAATTCAGTATTGTTTTATGTGTTTATAAGCACATTTACAGTAGTGTTTGGACATTTAGTATAGTACCCTATCTGTAGCTATAGAGATACTCCAAGGCTTTGCAATTAAATAAAAAAAATAATTATAACTGATTTTATTTGTTAAGCAAATTGATATATAGCCAAAGAAAAACCTAGTATTTTTTATATCAGGTAGCTTAGACTTAAATTCAAATAACATAAAAGTTTAAATAACATCAATTTATTTTGTAAAGTAAACTATTTAGTAATAAATTTATCTTACAAAGTGTGAAAACTATTAGGGGTAGATCAAGAATAAAACAAATTCTGTTTAGATAATGTTATTATGTTAACCTCTCAACAGTAACTGCAGTATTGTATCACTATTATAATGATGGATATGACACCATTTAACATTTTGAGAGTTAGCTGTATAATACTATAATCAAATTTTCATATTTTGTTATGTGAAAGGAGAGACTTCAACTTAATAATAATATATTTTGAATTAATCACTGTCACTCATCTGGTTATAATGTAATCAAGTCATACAGAGTTAAAATAACATTGTATTCTGTAAATGATTATCTCAATCAGGTTATAATTCAGCAATGTTAAAGCTTGTATCTTTATTTCTAGTAATGTGATTGATATGAAAATAAAATCAAACATTTTTAACTTTTTTATTTAAGGTAAATAATTAGTTATTTGCAGTGGTATTAAGAAAAACATTATGTTAAACAGGGTGTTCTCTGTTTTTTTTAAATTTCTCCTTGTACAACATTAAAGAATATAGTGATTAATTTCTGGGATTAAATGGATGGGTGAGGTCCTTCCCCTAGATTTGAATCTGCTCATACATTGAAAAGTAAGAATATTTATAAATTATAAAAGTGACTCAATGTAAAAAAAAAACAGTAAATTTACATATTAATACTTTAAGTAACCAGTGAGTTGATGGTAGTTGCTGTCAGACAGTTGCCTTCCCTCTAGACAGCAGCTCAAAATTAGTGACGGATATCCATGTGATGACAAAAACAGTATGAGCAAGCTCAGTTGCAATGGGAATCCAATATGAAACCCTCCTGTTGACTCCCTCAACCTCAATTATGTAGCTTTGTGCTTGACAACAAACATATATAATGGCAATGTTTTAACTACTTGAATTATTGGAATAATTGAAAACAGTAAAGAAATGGGAATTTATTTCTATTAGTTGAATTATAGTATACTACATCTTGTTTGGCACAAATAGCCTAGTAGTTTTATGTCAATAAATATGAAATACCTACCTACCTATTGATTGATCAGTTAGTTTACAATACATGGAGTATAATTGTTACTCTGAGGTGATCAGTTTTAGATTGATTAATATGTCCAGTTTTACCTCCAGATACTGTAACGATTAACTAAATGTAGTCCTTTTTACCATAAAAACAGCATATGCTATATCAGTATGCAAACTTGTTTACAACTGTACATCTAAACACAGAATAAAATCTGTAAAAGGTCAATGCTTGTAATACTTTTAATAAGTACCTCAAATTTAAATGCTTTGACTGTAAATGTTATCATCATATTATCTAAATGTACTTCCAAATCCAAGGATACTTTATTCAAGATCATAAAACAATGTTATTTGTGTAAGTAGAAGTCAGAAGTTTTATTTTTTTTCACTAGAGTTTGAAATTTATTTCTAATTTTTTTCAATGAGACCATTGCTTTATTGCATAAGTTCTTTTCAAAATTTTGAAACCTCAAATGTATCAATTTGTTTACTACATTATCCAGATCTTCCTGATTTAGAGAAATATTTGTAATCAGCTCTTCCTATACCACTGTGGGTCAGTGGTAAGTTTGTGGAGTTTGCAAAAATCTTAGGTTTGGTTCCAGTGGTGGATTTAGTGCAAATAACCTATAGTTAACACTAGAAACAACAGCAGTTCTTTCCAGAACCTTACACTGGTATTTTAAATCAATTTTAAAATTATTTAGTTGAAAAATAAGTTGCTGTCATGCAAAGTAACATAAAGGACTTAAAAATGCTTTTTTTTTTATCCAAATTTTTAAAAATTAAAAATCATGTTAATATAAATATATATTAGGTATGTGTGTAAAACAAAAACATAAGACATAAATACAAAGCATTGATTAGGTAATTTTTTTGTTTTATATGTACTTTTAACTGTTTTTGTGAAATGTTCCCATGTGAGGACCATGAAATAGGCTTTTTACTGAATTGCAGAGAAATTTACAAACATTGTTATATGACATTAGCAAAAGAAATAGATAAATTATACATTAACCTTAATAACATATTCCACTTTAACTTGAATCATCAGAAGAATTATTATTTATTTAAACTCAAAATGGGGATATATGGTATCCTTATTTTTTATTACAAAGCAGTTTGAAAAATCTTATGGGAAAATTAACTAACCAAATGTAATTAATTTCATCATGATTAGTTTCATGTAGATATTTAGCTCATCTTTTATTTTAATGGAAAAAGGGACTTATGTTCATGTTTTTGTTTCATTTCAAAAGACAAATATAAACATATAATTCTTAGAAGATAATTTATAAGTTTCAGATTAGAAATTTAGAGTATGAATTATAGATATTAGGAAGAATCATGCCAAACATACATGTTATCAGTTTATTTTTTATGCACTGCTATTTAAGTTTTGAAACATTATGAAAATGTTTTCTCATTAAGAATATACAAAAAATTATTATACATTGTTAGAAAAATGTTCAGACTTCACTAAGTAGTATTTCAAGAATGTTTATTGATATTTGATTGCTATGAGACAAAGTATATTTTTTATCTTTTTTATAACAGTTTTATTTTGTAAGAATTAAACTGGTGGGAAAAAGAAAAAAAGTGTTATTAATATCCAGTGTGTAACTAATTGATTTAATGTTGCACGCTTCAAAGCTTTTTTGGGTTTTTGAATAAATTGTTGATAGAGTGAAATTGATAATTTATTTTAGTTATTAGCACACCCTGGTGTTCAACATTTGAACAAACAGACATAGGATTAATAAGAATTTTCAATACATGTAAAAATTTAGTGGCTTAAACAGATTAAAAACAAAGATTTATGTTTACTAATAAACAAAATTTATATTGTAATGTACAAGTACAGTAATTGCTAATTTTAACAATTTGCATTAAATAATCTTTATAATATTAAAAAATTTTGTTTTACTTAATATATTCATCATTATTTTTTCATTTTTAGGTTTCATGAAAAAAAGCCAAAATTTTAAGTAAATGCCATTGAATGAAAACTGGAGGATATTATCCCTTTTATGTAGAATAAAGAGGAATGGATTATTAGCGTCTTGCCCAAGGTGAGTTTTATGTAATAAAAATATATACTAAGTTTTAACAAGAATAATCACAGATCTATTACTCATAATAAAATTTATTAACTTGTCTTCTCTCATAATACACTGAATATCAGTGTCAATACCCTTAAGTGGAACAGTTTTATTTGTATTTTATTCATGGTGCTACTATTTCCATTTCAGAAAACTGCTACACCATTTGAATTTATTAATAATTTTGTTTTGATTTCAACACTAAATTGGATGTATCATCAAGAATGCTAATTCCATTTGTAGCATAAAGACATCAAAGGAACAATTTCTAGACAAGATGAGTCATACAGCTCACTTCTGTCAAGTGATATTAATCTTTGACATCAAAATCTTAACTGTGCTTTTTATTTTGTATTGAATGAAACCTCTGAATAACATGCAGCTTGTAACAGATAATTACAGTTATTTACCTCAAGAGCTTTAGATGTTTTTAACCTTACACAACTGCTTTTATTTAATTGTATTGTTTTACTTCCCTTTGAACTGTGTCTAACTGCTGTGACAAGGACTAAATTACCCAGCTGGAGTATGGAGAGTTTATGGTGAAAAAAGTTTTATATTACTGATATCTAATTGTAAGTGCCTACTTTTGTATGTAATTGTAACCCTATTGTTCTGTTTATTATGTCTGTAGTCCAAAAAAATAATTTACACAGTTTTTAAATATAAATTTTAGAAATCCAAAAAATATATCACTTACTGGATCAAATTGTTCTAATTTATTTGGTTTTCTAATCAGGTTACAAACTTTTATTACTTCAGTGACCAGTATTTTCTCTCCAATGTTGTTGAGCTCTGTTGCTAAGTTACTGACTGTTACAGCTTAAATGTGTGGGGTAGGGGGGTACATAAGTCTATATATATACTTGTAATAAAGAATTACGTAATTAATCTCTAAATAAACAACATTTCTTCTTTTAAGTGGTATTTCCACATTGTGAATATATTTGATACAGAAATGTGAAGTTTTCCTAATTTTAAAAACTTCTCATCATTGGCATCTGGATGGAAAGAGAGAAGTGACTTCTCCCTTTTGGGAGTCTGGCTTGACCCCTGAATAACCTCAGTAGATGAATTTAAAATATTAACTGAGATTGGAAATGTAAGCTGCATCTCTTGTGATATTATCAATTTGAAATATGACCAAACTCTTATCAAACAGTATTAAATTACTAGAATTAGAATCTAAGTACTTTTTTAAAATTCATTTTCCATTTTACCTATTTTTTATTTTTTTTTATAGTTCATTAGTAACCTTTTCAAATGGTAGTGTTATAGCCTAAGACTTTGAAAGTAGAATGTCTTATGGCATTAATTATTTGGAATTTTTGGATCACACATCAGTATGAGCAGATTTTGATTCTACTTTAAAACCTAATAATTTTTTGGGTGATTTAGATATCTATGCAGTCTTCTATGTTATTTAAATCTTTCTTTTTTTGTGATATTTATAACAAATTTCACTGAAATTTGTACTTGTTTTAATTTTACCAATTTAATGATTTAGTTTTTTTAACAATCTGAAACCTTCAGAATATAAACCATTGATAGAAAAATTTGAGTCAAGGGATACTCTTATAAATTTAAATATGCTTGTCAAAAGTGGATAAGTTAGATAATTTGGAGGAAAGTTGCACTAAGACAGGTTTAATCTGCTATAACCCAAATGGTAATTTAAAATTGAGGTCAAATGAGAGATCTTTATTTGGCATTATGCTTTGGAAATTATTTTCACAAATTTCTGTTGATATACTGATCCGTGTAACAAAATTTGCCAACTTTAATATTTTTATTTCAGTTTTATGGTTAGAATATTTTTCTTGGAAATTCATGTTGTCCATGATGATTTGGGAGGACATCACCTGGCTACCAATTGACATCTCAGTGCATTGAGGTTTGACAACATGGCTTTTCTCTTCCTATGATTTTTCATGTTAAACTAATAAATACACAACCTAGCAGAGGAGAATTTACTATTGGCATACATCACCAACATGGCAAACATAAGCTGTTCAGTGTGTCTGTCTTTGAAAAATATCCTTGCAGATTGAAGATTAGGATAAAAAACAAATTAATTCAGATTGGAAACTTATCCATGTGGATGGAAGTACTTGTAAGTGAAAGAATGAACTATAAAATTGTCTGCAGCAGTCAGTTCAACTCTGTTAATTGAGGTTTATCAACCAGCAAGTGTGTGTTGTAAAAGAAATTGATTAAACTTGAGATATGCTGACATCCTTTTTAACTACTTGTATGCATTATGTTTCAGGTGATTATGGAACTAGTGGTATTTCTGAAATTTATTTTGCCAAACAGTTTGAAAAAAAAACAAAACCCTACAGTTACGACAGAAAGTGTTCGTACCCCTGCATCCTGAGTGGTTTTTTGCTCATAACTTTAAAAGTATCACGATTAGGCTAATAGAAGTATAATATATTATAAATCTCATACCAACACACATCTACATAAATTTGTATGCAAATTAAACGACAAATTGTTTATAAACAAATAACCAAACATAGGAGGAGCAAAAAGTGTTCGTACGTTTCAGAACGTGTGAAAAAACTTATATTCCCATAAAAATTTTGTTTAGTTTGGTGAATAAACTACATTATACCATTCCAGAACTAGACACTGGGTTCATGATTATTGGAATTTAGCCAGCAAAAAATGTACTTCCGGCAATTTAGCGCTGTCTCCGTCATTATCTGCTTGGTCATCATGGCGAACAGGAAACAACTGTCAGCGATTTTAAAAAACCGAATTATTGTGAAATACAAGTCTTGCGTGTCTCTTTCTGGTATTGCTACACAGCTTAATGTGCTGAAATCTACTGTTCAAAGCATAATTGCCAAGTTTAAGCTTACAGGATCAACTGCTAACCTCCCTCGTTCCGGACACCCCACCAAAATTCCAGAGAGAACCAAGAAGGTTCTCAGAGAAATTAGTAGGAACCCTCGTTTAACACGTAATGACATACAGAAACTGGTAAGGGAAACTGGGGTTGAAGTAACCACCTCTACAGTTATGAACAGTTTTGTAAGAAGGGGGAACGAAATCTTCCAAAGACCACCGTTCATACAGTTAAACACAGAGGTGGTTCAATCATGCTATGGGGTTCCTTCAGCTCTTCTGGTGTAGGCATTCTTCACTGTATCAATGGAATCATAAAAAAAGAAGAGTATGTTTGTATATTAGGCACTTATATCAAGAATGATGCTCAGAACTTGCAGCTTGGGTATTGTTGGATCTTCCAGCATGACAATGACCCTAAGCACACATCAAAATATGTGCAATCCTGGTTGCAGAAGAACCATATAAGCATTCTAGAGTGGCCATTGCAGTCACTAGATCTCAACCCAATTGAAAACGTTTGGCATGAGTTGAAGACAAGGTTTCATCAGCATCATCCAAAAAACTTGCTAAGAGTTGGAGGCTTCCTCTTACGAAGAATGGTAGAAAATACCAGTAGAGTACTGTCAAATGATCATGGAGGGCTATGAGGAGAGATTGCGCCAAGTAATTCACCTGAAAGGCTACACAACTGACCATTAAAGTAGATGCATGAACACATTCTGCCCCTCCTATGTTTGGTTATTTGTTTATAAACAGTTTATTTGTCATTCAATTTACATAAAAAGTTATGTTGATGTGTGTTAGTATAATATTTATAATATACTTTACTTTCATTATCCTAATTGTGATACTTTTTAAATTATGAGGAAAAAACTACTCATGACGCATGGGTGCGAACACTGTCTGTCTTAACTGTATGTGAACAATGTTATAATGTAATAATACTCAAAGTAACAGGGTAAGTACAAAAGATTTGAGTAACTTGGTATAAACAGTACTACAACATTTGAATCACACACACAACATATGACTGTAACCGACTTATGCAACCATAGTTATCATTGATTTACTTTTCATAACAAGAGAGTTAATAATAATTATTTTAAGCGAGATAGTTATGAAAAGTAAATCAATAAATGTTAAGTCATAAAATTAATAACACTTATACTGAACAGTATTGTATATCTATCAGACACCTTATACATTGAACTGGTGTTTAACGCTAACTTTCAACTTGCATTACCATGAAGAATATTAGGAAATACTAAGCCACTGAATGTTTCAGTGGTATATAAATTAATAATCCATTAATAACTTATTGTGTGGTGACTATTATGAACTGCTTAGCTGTTCTTGAGAGGTTTAAATTATCTTTATTTGGTTGAAAAACAGATGCGTATGTAACTATTATGAAAAATAATTCATGAGTGATGAGTTTGCATTGCCTGACTCCCAGGATAATAAGCTTTACCTTTATACTTTGTGTTGGACAATTTTGTGTGTTTTTTTGTGTTGGACAATTTTGTGTGTTTTTTTTTACATTTATCCTATTGCTAGAAGAAAATATCTGGTGGATATCTGTGGAGTGTTAGAAGCTTGTGAAAATTCTGAAGTACAGAAGTGTAGGGCATAGATATAAATATTTAGAAATGTTTATTTCTAAAACTTGACTCAAAACTATACGTATAAATTTAATTCACAAATCTTGACTCTTAGAGTACCAAGCATATTTAAATTAAAAGAAACTATTATATTTGTTTGATCTACAGTAGGAACCAAGTGAAGTTTGACTGCCAGCTTTAGAAAGAATATACAACATAAAAAGAGTTACTGATATATACTTAACATTTTTTCTTTAGTTCAGGGCAAAATCATTGTAAACCACAATTTCACAGAGATGCCAACCATTATGATTTTGGTGTATACATTATGACTATAAGCTCATACAGACAAATATTATGATTTGTCGCAACTCCCAAATTATTATATATTATATAGGCCTATAGAATAAAGTGATAGATTGTTCCCCCAGGGCTTGAAAGGGGTGAAAAGAAAATTTCTAGTGAGATACAAATAAATTTTAATAATAAATAAGACATAGTCCAAATGACTACTTGCAATAATTATGTTTGTGCTTGAAATAATAAAAAATATTTGTATCTCTGACATCTACCAATATTTTGTGTGCAGTGCTTCTCCATACTGGGTACGTGGGGGAATCCATAGTTATGTCATCAGTGCTTGTCAACCAATCAGCACTCGCGTAGATGGGTATTTCTCGTTTTCTAAGTGGCATAGAAACACCAATGCGATCATTCACAAAATGGAAAAAAAGAGGCCTTTTTTACCAGATTGTCTTGCTTCTGGCAAATCTAAAAGGACTAAAACTGTGAATCAAAAATTTAGGAGAGAGTATAGTGCAAAATATTCGGTCATTGCACCAAAAGTCAGTGACAGTCATGTGTTTTGTACAGTTTGCCACATCAATTTTTCTGTGGCGCATGGTGAGATAAATGATTGTTCCAGACATACAAAATCAGCATCTCACCAACAAAAGGCTGAGGCGAAGACAAAAATGATGCAGATAACATTTATGAGTAAGAATTCAGAATATAAAACCATGAATGCAGAAGTGATGTTCACGCAATTTCTCATTGCTCATAATTTACCCTTAGCTGTAGCCGATCATGCAGGACATCTATTCAGAAAAATGTTTCCAGACTGTGATATAGCAAAAAATTTAGCTGTGTTAGAACCAAAACTACAGTCATTGTACAAATGTTGGTTTGTGAAGATGACAAAATGATTTCAAGCATATTTACTAACAGTGTTTACAGTTTAGCCACCGATTGATCCACAGACATGGATGACTCAAAAATATATATATTTAAAATAAGGACTGTAATGAAAATAAACTATTTCAAACTGAATTGTTGTAAAGAACATTAATACTCAGTGTGTCAGGAGTTCATATGAAAATAAATTAGATTTATTATATATGCACATTTTGTTGCACTGTTGCATTTGACAGTTTAAAGTTAATTTTTTCAAATAATTTTTGAAACAAACTGCTAATTGGACAGTATATATGTGGAAAACACTAATTCATTAACACTCCTACGAAAATTGGGGCCTAATAGGCCCCAGAGCAACTTGAAAGGTTATTAATATTAGGCTAATAATTTTGTATTTAAATGAAATTGCCATTAACTGACCCTATCCCTATATATTTTAAGGAGCAATAATATTTTGACTTTTCAGACGTTTGCAAAATAATATTTAAAAAAATTTTTAAAACATCCACTAAGGGTATTTTGGGGCCTATTAGGCCCCAGATCAAAAAACATAAAAATGACTTTATTTATTTCCTGAATAATTCTAGAACAGGCCTGGGCAACCGAAAAAAAGCAAATTTAGTAAAAATATATTAATTTTACAACTTCTTTTCAAAAGATGGATATTTAGGATAATAACTCTACTCCAACAATAATTTTAGACGGTCCTGATTATTGCCTAGTTTGCCCACGCCTGTTCTAGAACATTCTAGAAACTTTACAGAAGTATTTAGAATAATCTAGAATATTCTAGAAGAATCCACAAATCCTATATATATAGGAGCTCAAATCTTCAAACTGTGTCAAAAATGATATCTCTTGATGAAGCTGTACATTTGCTGACAAAACCATCCGACGATGAAAGTGAACATGATAATGTCGAAGACTACTCTGAAAGTTGTGATGATGATCCTTCTGAAGCCGAAAATGATGAACAAATCGCGCCGTACCCTTCTGAAAGTGAAGAAAGTAATCAAGAAGATCTTACTACGATGCCAGTGAACGAACTTTTGTCCAAAGATAAGAATTTTAGTTATTCAACAACACCTTCAAGGATCAACAGGAGAACTGCAGCTCTCAATATATTCAATGGGAACCCAGGCATTACAAGGCAAGCTGCTCCAAGAGTCTTTACACCATTCGAAACATTCAAAATTTTCATTTCTGATAATATGATGGAACAGATCATTCACTCAACAAACACCGTCATGAAAGAACCAATTTTTGAAGAAGACCTCTGGAAATGGATCGCAGCTAATCTTTTCCTTGGAATAAGCAAATCCAAAAATGCATCAATAGACGAAATGTTTTCAACTGAATTCGGTTTGCCATTTTTGCGAAAACTGATTACACAAGACAAATTCAAAAAAATGTGCTCAAAAATCAGATTTGACATCCACTCTCAAAGAAATAGAGAAATCAAAGATGCTGCCATCTCTGGAGTCTGGAATTTTTTCATTGAAAATTGCAAAAACAGTTACAACCCAAGCGAATACCTGACAGTGGATGAACAACTATGTAACTTCAAAGGAAGAGTTGGCTTCAGAACATACATTCCGACAAAGCCAGGCAAATACGGAATAAAGGTTTGGTGCCTAACAGATCCAAAGACAAGTTACCTCCTCAACGCTCAAATTTATACTGGAAAGGTTGGAAATATGACAAACAAATCAAGGAGAAAGAATAGTCAGAGGGCTGAGTCAGCCATTTCTTGGAAAAGGAAGGACAATAACGACAGATAATTTCTTCACAACAATGACACTTGCCAAGTACCTACAAACAAAAAGAACAGGACTTGTTGGAACCATACGGAAATCAAGAACCTTCCTGCCTCCTGAAATAAATGCAAAATCTAGAGAGTTATCACCAAAGTTTTTCTACCATGACAACATCATTCTTCTCAGGCACTCGGACAAACCAGGAAAATATGTGCTACTACTGAGTTCTCACCATCAGTCTGGTGATGTAGAAGAGAATTGAAAGCCCAAATTCGTCAATCTTTACAATGCAACGAAGGCAGGTGTCGACACTCTCGATCAACTGGTGAGATATTATACAACAAAGAGGCGATCAAAGCGCTGGTCAGTCTGCATATTCTATAACACTAGATCTTGCTGCGTACAATGCTTTCGTTCTATACTCGACAAAACATCCAGAATTTCTTCGTCAACATAAATCAAGAGCCAGAAGAGAATTTATACGGCAATTGGTGCTTGAAATCAAAGAAATTTACTGCAAAGATAATGACAAAACAACCTCATGTGAACTGCCTGCAAAGAGGGCAAAAAGAGGACGATGCCATTTGTGCGGCAGATCAAAAGATAGACAGTCGAAAATTGTTTGCTCAAATTGTAAAAAAAATGTTTGTCAGAGCCATTCTAAAGTTGTTTGTAATGAATGTTGCTAAATCACTGTGTTTCTATTGGAAAAATATATAGGGCCTGATAGGCCCCAAAATCACTTTAGTGGATGTAAATATTTTTTTCGTTGGAGTGTTAATCTCATTTTCAATGTGTTTTTCAAAATATCTGATAGCTACTATGTAACAATACCCTGCTTTATTAGCTTCAGATGTCTTAAAAGTGTAAATTGTCTTCTAATGTATTACTGGGTTCATCCTCATTGTATTTTCAAAAAATTTTAAATAAAGGTACTTAAGCTATTTTACTTGAAATTATTGTTGTACACTTTTTAGTTAGTCACTGTATTCAGTAACTGAGTTTCAGGCTCTTTCAAATTGTAATATGTAACATTATAAATTGGAGGCTTGTCTGAGATAAATGATAATATGCAACAACATTAATAATCAAATGTTAAGTATAAAGCTACTATTTTTTAAAAACATAGTATTTTAAAATCTGTTGCACCAAGTACATTAACATTGGATTTTGTAAGCTTCTCATCTCTTTGTCAGAAAAAAATGCATTACAATTATTATTTTGTGTAAAGTGTGTGACTTGGGTTGGTAAATAAATTGGTGTCTGACTCCTTAGCCACCTGACATACAGAAATTGGCAACTTTCTTTGCTTTCATTCATAGGTACATTATGTTGAATTAATGATAAACTTTTTTTCAGCTGGTACAGGAATCACAGCTTGTGTGACTTAATTTAGGAAGTCCTTCATAACTGAAGGGCTTTTTGATGAATTCCATGTACACTTAGGGCTTTATTCTATGTTTGATCTCATTTACTCATTTGTTAAAGTTTTAGAGTTAAAATGTTAATGATTTTACATATGTCTGATATCAATGCCCTGTAAACATTTTTTACCAGTAACTACAACATTGCCATCTCCATTTCTTCAGTCATACTCTTTGATGGGTCAACCAGTTGTGTGTGATTTGACCACATGGTATTATATTTAGCTGCTTTTTTATGGCCTTGATTTTCTAATACTTTTGTGAAACATGTTTAATATGTGGCATTGTCTGATCAGTCTCGTCTCTCGTGCAATCTTTTAGTTTCATTTTGTTCCACACCTAGTGACTTCTATCACTGGCAACTGATAGTCAATGAACATTGTTTGAGGATGGCTTATTCCTCATCATGTACACCGGTGAACTACTGACAGATATCTGGTTATCTCGCATCAGTTTCTTCTCTCTTTCACATTGTCTTTCCGTATAACATTTTATTTTATTTTTGAAAATAATTATGTAACTTGGTTTACTATTTCCATCATTTTGTCAATTTTGGACTTCTGGAAATTTTGATGTGAAATGCCTTTTATAAAAGCGGTAAGATATACTTCCTTTCATGTTAGTTTCTGTTTTGGTTTTATTGTGTCTAAAATATTGTAAATGTATCCAACAGTATATTTTCAATAACACTAATATTTGGCTTTCTGTTCAACTACGAACATACCAACTTGCACCACATGGAAGTTAAATAACAGCAGTCAGTTATTGAAATTCAGATCTTAGCACATTGAATTTGGTAGTAATTAGTGAGAATTAAAAAACAACAACATTTGCATTCCAAATAACAATGACTGTACTCTGTGTTATGTACATTTACATGAAATAAAATAAGTTTTTACCAATTTTTGCCACTTTCATTATTTGTAGAAGAAGAGCTTGTTACAAGGTTCATTCAGTCTTAGCATGATTGTAATAACAGTTCATTAAGACTTCTGGTCACAAAAACCAGACCCCTCTAAGTATTGTGCCTAATTTTCAAATGTTATATTTCAAAGAGTACTGATTGGTAGAAATCAACTACTTATTTCTACTCTTCAGAATCTTTTTTCAAGATTTTAAATCTATGAAGTATTAAAAGAGGCACAGTTGAATGTAAATCCAAAGGTAAACAACATCTACAAATACCACAAGTGAATCAGTCTCCTTTCTTTCTGTGTCTGTTTTCCTGATAAGGCACTTTCAGATTTCACTTATGAGTATATTTTTTCAGTCACAAGAAGAAGGGTTTTTAGACTGTATTATTGAATTACAGTTACGTAGTTTGGCACCTCCAATCTATTTTTCAGCTCTGACATTTTATTCCTAAATTTGGGCTGGTTTTTCACAACGAGTCTTAAGACGTTTAGTACTATGAATGAGATGAAGTTAATAACCTCTTCTTTTGCAACAGTATTAGCAGTTTCAAGTGATCATCTGTAAAACATTCACAGCAATGTGAGTATTAAATATACAGCATCACATACCTCAAATTGCTGATTTCTTGGTTTTTACTTTCGTCTGGCCTAACTTTCTCATCTGTTAATACAATCTCTAACATACTGTGAAAGTAAATACTGGAAAGTATGAAAGAAAGAAATACAATTGGATTTTATTGTTACCAATAAAAAATGCTTAATTTTACATATCCAGTTAGATTTAACTTTTTTAATATTAATCAATTATTGATATCTGTTATTATCTTTACCTTTTGAAGTAGTTACATAGCCATGAAAATAGCATAAATAAAGTTTATGTAACATAAGCAACTAATGAACAGTAAAAGCACCAACTAGTATAAGTGTAATTTGCACTCATATTTTAGGCCTATACTGAAATCATCAATACTTTTTCAGCCATATTTTTGGTAAATCAATTTTGATTGTAATTATCACTTGTTTTCAAATTTAATTTCTTGTATATGTTATTGAGCAACAATTAGTGTACTCATACGTACAAATAAGAAATGTTTTGTTTCATATCAGTGGTTTGTCTTTGCAATACTCCTAGATTACCATACCCATTAACTCAAAATATTCTTAAACACGTTACTGCTGAGGATACATTTCTGCATATTTAGCATTCTTTCATGCATGATCACAATGCACATGTACAGATGTAAAAACTACATGTTTTAGATGTGTTATTATTACCATTCTTTAAATTTAAAATGCAATTATGTACTGCATTGAAACTGTTATCTGCACATCTCATAGAAGAATATTTGTCTAACTTTCAAATAAATATAGTATTATTCAAAAACATTGTTAGGAATTATCGGAACATCAAAAGAAGTTATAAAAGAAATCCCAAGTTTGTTGAATGTTCGTAAGTTTTGTAGGCTTCTTTTTTTTTACTTCACAAACTCTGTTGAGACTACCACTTCATAATTTGAAATTGCATTTTCATAATTTAAGGTAGTGTCATAACCACTAACAATATTATTTCATCAGTAAAATCTTTACACCCTTTGTCATAGCTTCCATCAGTGATGAGTAATTGGGTCAGATCAATGTTCTGGTAGCTCTGTATGTAACACAAGTGATATTTGCTTCTTACAGATTTTTATCTACAGTATACCAGTCTCACTAAATCATTCTCTTATCTCACTACCAAAGTCATTTTTACTCTGTCCTTATGATTGTCCCTTGGTGTGGATTCCTGCACATAGTGAGAGAAACTCCCAGAGAAGGTTTTGTTCTTTCAATTTACCTCCTCTGGGATCTAAACATCCACTTTTGTTTGCTGTGCGTGGTAACTCATGAAGAGGAGGAGAGGATCCTGGTGGTTGAAGGATCCAACCCAAACACACCACTTTGGCCTTGAATTCTTGTAGACAGGTGGCCTTGGGGTGGTCCCCTTTGGTCAGTCGGCTGGTCCTTTTGGGCTGGGGTCAACCAAGTAACAGTGTTGGATGTTCTCAACAAGTGTTGTGGACATTATGTCTGATGCTGTTGTTTGGATATAGTGCTTACAAAACCCTGACATTACTGCAGTGTCCTTGTTTGGCATTGTAGTGCATCCCCTCATAGGGCTCCATTTTTTATTATGGATCCTGCAAATAAAAACTTAAATAAAATAGTGAAAAAACAGTCCATTGATAAACAGCCATGTCTTGAAAATTCTGAACTGCAATCTACATCTGTACCACCTGTTGTACCTCATTTTCTTATACTACATTTTCTTTCAGACAAACCTTTAAGGCAGATGTCTCCCTTTTTCATTCAGAAGGGACTAGAGGGACTTGCTGGCTCTCCAAATTCAGAAAGTTTTGCGCTTATGACATATTGGTGTAAATATCCACATCTCAACCCAGTGAACTTCTCTTGCATTCAAAGGCGATTGAGCATATACCTATTGAGGTTACACCTCATGCTTTTTTGAATTCATCATGAGGAGTTATTGTTGAGAGTCAGAGTTTCTCGTTGGTTTCTCCACCCAAAGAGTTTCTGCAGTGAGGCATATCTCCACTCGCAAAGATGGAATTATGATGTTGACAAATGTCCTCATTCTAACATTTATATCACTGTGTTCACACCTGACACCATCAAGGGAGGTTATCTTGATTGCAGGGTTTCGCCATACATTTCAAACCCTCTCGGATGTTGCCAGGGTCAGCGGTTCGGTCACTCAAAGACATCATGTCATGGTTCCTTGACGTGCGCTTGTTGATGTGGCAAGGACCATGATGCCTATGAGTGTGAAACAGACCCTCATTGCATCAATTGTAATGGCTTTTGCCCATTCTACTTTCATTCTTGCCCTAAATAGTTGGAAGAAAAAGAGGTGCATTTGAAAATGATTCAAAACATTACTTACCCTGAGGTTCAAAAGTTGCTGCTCACCACATCGTCTTGAATATGTGCTGCTGCAATTTGTCCCACTACTACAATGGGAGTGCACAGAGATCTATCTGTGCCTCCAAAAGAATCATTCTCAAACCAAATGAAAATCTTTTGACCTTCATGGTGAAAAAGCCTTTGAATCAATGTCAACAGCCATCTCTGTCCATAACATACATTCTAGCAAACTTCAAAATCCAACTTTCTTTGATTCTGGTTATGGGCATTTCCTCGGGTACATCTTCTTCTCCCACCCCAAGATGCAAAACAATCATTTGTTCATGTCCTCAGTTGCTGGAATTCTTTTCCAACAACAAAGACCTGTCCAATTGATCCAGGGCAGGATCCATGGAGGTCAGTAGAACTTCCTCAAATATAGACAATAAAGAAAAAAGATGTGGTCATAAACAGAAGGGCTCTCCACCCAGTTCACCTACACATAAATAAAAATGGCCACCTTGATATAATGGAACTGTTAAGGTTTACATTCTAATCTGGATGACATCAAAGCACTGATTGCTTCCTAATATTCTGTATGTCTTTCCTTATAGGAAATATTTCTGAAACCTGCCAATACAGTCACCTTTCTGCAGTTTTCTTTGTACAGAAATGACAGACTGTGTGGTGGTCGAGTACATGGAGGGGTGGCACTGTTGGTTGATCAGCATCTGCTCACCCTGTCTTTGCCACTCGACACACCCTTGGAGGCCGTAGCCATCCATGTTTCTTTGGGTTGTACCATCACTCTTTATTCTCTTTACCTGTTGCCTGGAGAGACCTATGATCAATCAGACCTTGATGCTCTCATTGAACAGTTGCTGTCTCCCTTTTTAATCCTGGGAGAGTTTAATGGATATCATCATCTCCGGGGAAGTGCTAATATTGATGGTAGGGGTCGCATCGTAGAGCATGTGCTCTCTGATCACAACCTTTCTCTTTTCAATACTATTTATTTTCATGCACCTAGTCAATCCTTTACTGTTTACTACCCTTCCCTATTCTCCTACTTTTCATGGAGGGTTGACAATAACCCAAGAGGCAGTGATCATTTTCCTACAATTTTGAGAGACTAGCCACCTGACCCGCATGCCCCGGTGGAAGTTGGATCAAGAAAGCTGGCCCTCTTTCACTGCTCTTGCAGAACTTGATCCTGCCATCCTTTGTAAGCCATCAATAGATGACTGTGTGGCAGCAGTAACTAACTGTATTATACAGGCAACTGCTCAGTGTATTCCTAAAACCTCAACTCATTTTCCATGATATCCTTGTCTGTGGTAGAATCCTGCCTGCCACATGGCATGGAAGGCTCAAAAACTGTCCTGGGATACTTTTCGTAGCTGGTGACACTCTTGCACCTCATTGTTTTCCAGCAGGCCCATGCACATGCTTGGGGGTAAGACATCAAAGCCAGAAGGATTCTTGGATTAAGTTCACAATCAGCATATCTTCTATCACCAGTTCCAAAGTCATATGAGACAAGATTCGAAAGGTCAGTGAGCAATATAATGCTGTCCCCCTCTCAATCTTGCTCTCTGACCAGGAAGTAGCTGATACCCAGATCATCGCTTAATTTCTAGGTGAAAGCTTTTGCCAGTTATTTAACACTTCTGCTTCATCCTCCACCTTCTTAGCCATCAAGACTCAGGCAGAGCAACCATCTATTTCCTTTTGAGCTGATTGTCTCTGACTACGATCGTCTCTTTACACTGGTGGGACTCAGACTGGTCCTTCACTGGTCTGGCAGTACATTAGACCTGATGATATATACTATGAAATGCTGTGCCATCAATCTCCTGCTTCTCTTCTGATTGTTTTTAACTGTATCAGGCAAGAGAATGTTTTTCTTGATGTGTGGCACCAGCTTATTGTCCTATATTTCTCTAAACCTGGGAAGAATTCCAATATTCCTTCAAACTACCATCCAATTTCTTTGATGAGCTGTCTCTGGAAGACCTTAGAGAGATTGGTTAATGCTTGTCTTGTTTGGTTCCTCAAATCAAACAACCTTTTCTCACCCACCCAATGCAGGCTCCAATGACATTGCTCCACCATGGACCACCTGATTTGACTTGGATCATCAGTCAGAGAATCCTTTCTCAAACGACAATATCTTGTATCAATATTCTTTGACATTGAGAGGGCTTATGATACAACATGGAGGTATGGCATTTTGTGAGACCTTCATTTATATGGGTAATGTGGTTATTTGCTCATTTTTATTAAAACCTTTTTAATGGATGGACGATTCCAAGTTCATGTGGGTTTGACACTTTCCTGTTCTTTTCTACAAGAACTTGGAGTCCCTTGGGGCTGTGTCTTGAGCATCACACTTTTTAGTATAAAGATTAATACCATCACTGATCAACTCCCTCTTACTGTTGCTAATGGGCTCTATGTCAACGTCTAACACATCTCATGTCAGTCATCGAACATGAGGTATATTGAGTGGCAGCTACAGACTTCCCTCTGTTGTTTACTGAAGTGGACCACAGCAAACAGTTTTAACTTCTCTTTATCTAAAACCATTTGCATGCACTTTTGCCACCAACAGGTTATTCACCCTGATCCTGAACTCTGTATTGGTAAAGTTGAGCCACTTGTGGTCCCTGAGACAAAGTTCTTGGGGCTTATCTTTGACTGTATGCTGACCTTTATACCACACATCAAGCAGCTCTGGGTCAAATGTACAAGAGCACTGAATATCTTTCATGTCCTCTTTTTCATCACGTGGGGAGCGGATTGATGTTTTATGCTCTTATTCGATCGAAACTAGACTATGGATCACTGGAGTATGGCTCTGCCAGGACTTTAGCTCTGCACTGGGGCTTTCTGCACTTTCCTAGTTTGGAGCTTATACATAGTCTTATGAACCTCCTCTGTACCTCTGCCGTTTGCAACTATCTTTACTGTATGCTTCAAAACTTTGTTCCTTACCAAAGCATCCCACCTGGGGTTGTGTTTTCCTTTCTCAGTTGGCCATACTTTTTCAGAACAGACAATCTGCCATTGCTCCTTTTGGCCTTTGTATCCAGGTGCAGTTGAATGAATTGGTTCTGTCCTTGGATAGCATTGCTGTAACCACTGGTCAGCCCATCCCACGATGGCTTATTGCAGTCCCCAAATGTGACCTCTCTTTAGTCATCTGAGAAAAGCAGACACTCCTGATTGGAAATACTTTCTGTTATTTGCAGAACATTTTTTTAACCATCCTTCCTCTTCTATTTATATGGATGGTTTGAAATCAGGTGACTCTGTGGGCTCTAACATGGTTTGTTGTGGTTTGGTGGTTGCATGTAGAACCCCCTCTATAGCTTCTGTGTTTACTACTGAACAGTATGCCATTTTTCTTGCCCTGGATCACATAGAAGCTTAGAAGTACTCAAATTGCACCATTTTACTGACTCGCTTAGTTCTCTACTAGCCCTGGAATTGTTTCACGTAAGTTCTCACCATGTTCTCTCTGATATTCAAAACTGATTGGCCCATTTCTCTTTAACATCTATTTTTATCCAGCTTTCCTATATACCAGACCACATTGGTATTCCCGTGAATGAGTTTGCCATCACTTCAGCTAAATCTCTCTGCTCTGGTACTATCACTGCTGGTACTATCACAGGACTAAAGTCCTGTATTCAAAGCTTAGCTCCATGCCAGCTGGCGGTCGACTTGGAGGGGGCAACGTGAAAGCAAGCTTTTCCAAATAAAACCCTCTATTGGACTTTGTCCATCTTGCTTTTGTAAGGATCAGAAAGAGGAAATTGTTTTAACTAGACTATGCATTGGTCACAGTTTTTAACTCATTGTTTTCTTTTATCTTGTACTGATGCACCAATGTGCAGTCTGTGTAACACTCAGATCACAATAAGCTGCATTTTACTATTTTGCCATCGTTATGACTCTCAACCACAGCACCATCTTAAACGTTTTGTCCAAAGATTTATCTATAACGTTAGACAGTGTTATTGGCGATGGTGAAACTGTCCACCTTGGACATGTTTTTAGGGGTCATTAATCCTTTTAATGCTATTTAAGTTGTTTTTTTTTTAAATTTATACATTAGGCATTTTTAAGGTGATTCCCTTTTAAGAATCAAAGTACATCTAGTTTGATTTGAAATTAGAAAATGGCTGTAACATCAAATAACTTGAAACCAGGGCTGGAAAGGCTAATTTCAGGTGACTAATGCTGTTTTTTGAAGTTCCCTATTAGTCATCCTGGCAAGTTATGATAATTAGTTATGCTACAGATAGTCGTTTACAACTTGTATTACTCTAGTTAATCTATCGCTGCTGTAGACTTGATATAAAAATTGGATTTAATGCTATTTATGTTTTAATTCAAAAATTAAACTTCGTTTTATTTTATCTTGATTCCTTTTTATGAATGTTGATAAATTAACTTTAATTTCAACCTTTTACAGGATGTTTGTTGCAAATAACCTAGTTGCTTTGTGCCATTAAACACCAAACCAACAGACTATTATTTGGAACTTCATTCACTTGTGGATACTTTTGTGGTATTCATACTCTCAATTGCTCTGGAATCAGATTTTGGTTTGTTTTTGAACTATATTTGTAGCACATCTAATCAAAACATCTAGAAAAAGTGTATGTATACTTTGAAGTACCAACAGCTTGCTTTTTTTCTTCACATGATTAATTTAAGGAATTGACCATGGACTGGGTATCTAGAATCAAGAAGTTATCTTTGTGTCTCTAACTTGAACAAAGGACAGGTTTTGTCTTCATTTACCTTTGGTGTACAAGTTTTTTGTTTTTTTTTATCTTTGTCACTTTATCTAAGTGATAATTTTATTTGGTAACTTTGGAAAACACTTCCATCATCAATCCTCTCACAAGCTTTGAATAAGGATGCCCTCCTGGTTTACACAGAGAATATCCCAGAGTATACATTCACTTTCCTGCCTCTGGATATTGAACTTGGATTGGAAGATGGGATAGTGTTCTGCATGACTGAATGCTCTTCTGCTACACTTTAGTAATATCTGTATCCTGGTTGCTTTGAATTTTCATGACGGACAGAGCACAAATAACTCATTGTGTAGCTTTGCGATAAAAAACAACCATAATAATGCTCTAATAGAATAGCTAAAGACAACTGTGTATCTTGGGGTACGTACTACGTTGACTGACGTGGCAATTGGCATTCGTCGGCTTGTTGCCATGTTGAATATTGAAATGAATCTGTTGGGTTACTGTAATCAAATAGTAGTACTTATACACCAGATCTCAAACGTTCAATACAACTTTTTGGGCAATGGGATGCGAACCATATTCTACCTATTCATTATTAGGTATAGCTAGAGCAGATGGTCCTTGTGTAGGTTTGCATGAATATCTGTAACAAACAAAAATATTTTATTAATATACCAGTTGTTACTAAATACTGTTTTGTGCATATAACTGTTTATATTTTTTGTATGAATCGTACATATTGTGTATTATAATTTGTTGACATGCCTCTTATCTGTTCATAGCAATAACAATAATAAAATTAATTTATCAGGCCAACATATTTTAATATAACTTAGTTTAAAATCTTCATAAACAATTGAATTTTCTAGCTTTAATTCTGAGGTTACTGAAAAAAAAAATCGCGACCTATAATTTGGGATATGGGTGCTTTGTTATAGTGACACTCATATCGCGCTATTCGATTAGAGAGCCTACAAATTGGCGGTGTTTTTATTAACTATCTAGCTGACTGTTTCTGACCTGTCACTTGAAAATTATGGATGGCTAGTGCATATAGGTTTTGATTAATTTTATTTGAGATTAATCATACAACAATACCCTAGCTGCCGTCGTTACCTCACATAACCGCCAGTTTCAGAATTGGGTTTCAAGTTTATAAGGTCAGTTCACGAAACGTTTGAAATAATATATTGAGGACTAGGTGGCTGTTGAAACAGAACCAAAACCGCTGATAAACTCGTGCGCACGGCGTTGCTGAACTCTGTGCGAAGGGAAATCCAGTTCTTGGTTTGAGTTTTAGTCGCTTCCTGATACAATATTTAAACTGACTGAAACAAAAAAGTTGGAAAACTAATTTGTTTCGGTAAAAATGTCTTCAACGCTAAAGTTTTCTTTGACTTCCTCCCTAGAAGTTTTTCAGTACTTGTACGATTATTGTGTGCAACTGTACAAAGGACAAAATGTGCAGGTTCCGAAAAGGACTCATTCTCTGGTATGCGACAGACAAGCTAGTAATATTCAGAAAGTGAGTATACATTCATGTGTTTGTTTGGTGAGACAAACGTTTAAAATGTTTGTATATTAGTCATACATTTACTTAAATGTTTCAGTATTTACTTCATGAACAACCAATAAAAAATACTAAATATAAATAATCACATTTTATTCAGTCGAACAAGCGTCAAAATGATACGTACATATAATCCCACATTGTAACTTGTACTCTGGGATCTTTTTTGTTGATGCAGCGTTTTTTAATTTGCTTTTGTTTCGGCTCGTTTTTGGCTGATACATTTCTGAAGATTAATTAGATTGTGTAATGGTTGTAATCGTGATATTTTGTTTGTTGGTCAGTCGCAAGAAGAAATATAAATTTTATTCTTGTTTAAAAGTAAGTGGTTATCTGCTAAAATTTACTTACTTTTATAGATCATAAATAATGATAAATCCACATGTTATTTTTGTTATTGTAATTGTTTCAGTGTGTTTTACTAGATAAATGTGGGCCAGGTGGTTAAGGAACTCGATTCGTAATCTCAGGGTCGCAGGTTCGAATCCCCGTCACACCAAACATGCTCGCCCTTTCAGCTGTGGGGGTGTTATAATGTAAATGGCAATCCCACTATACGTTGGTAAAAGAGTTGGCGGTGGGTGGTGATGACTAGTTGCCTTCCCTGCAGTCTTACACTGCTAAATTAGGGACGGCTAGCGCAGATAGCCCTCATGTTGGTTTGCGCCAAATTAAAAAAAAACCAAACCAAATTAGTTAAATAACCCAAAAAGATATTTTGCTATCTTAAATACCAAAAACAATTAGCATTTCCAGTTGTAATAAAAACTGACATTAAAATATAAATAATATTTAGTATTTTCTTCCAGAGTATATACTGTTAGACAAATATTTACCTGTTTTTTTTTGTTTACTTTTGTTTGAACTGTATTGAACTAACTGTTCAGACTGAATAAAAAAATAAAAAAACATCGTAAGAGTTATTCGTTTTCCAGTACATGTAATAGTCTTGCTGTTTGTCTTCTAGTAAAATGAGACGATAAAACGTTATCATGGGTTATGATAATTTGTGTATTAAATTAAACAAGGCATACTAGTACTCGATATATACTCCCCTTACACCTAATCCCCAGCAATAAAGCAAAATTACCCGAGCTTGAAGTTGTTAAAATTATAGTGACACTTTAAATTTTATTGTTACAACTTGTTTATTATATTTATTGAAAAACCCACTTTAACAGGACTGAAAAATAAGAGAAAAACATGAAATGATTAGTTTGTAAATAAATTTAATTATTCAGCAGAGGTTGTTTTAGGGTATTTTGGAGGCCATGTATTTGTTCTTTGGAGATATTGTTTTATTTGGGGCACAAGTCAATGTGTGTAGTTTAGCAGTTAAGGTGTTTCTTATTTCTGCTGTTTGGTAATGTGTATGGATTGGTGTTGTTACTCAGTCTCTTAGCTGTGTGCATATGATTGATAGGGGTCAGTTTTGGTTATCTGAGGGCCATGGGCAGGACTGTTTTGCTAGAGGTGTAGTGATTTAAGGATATTGTAAGTTATTTGAGAGCCGTCTTTTATTAGGGGAGACACATACACGTTTTTGTGATAGCATTAGATCTGCATCCTTTATTGTTTCCCGTTATAAGTTTTAAATGGTGAATTTTTTCGCTAATATATTTAATGTTTTTAAAAGGTTACTTCCAGGAGAGTGGTGTGTCAAAAGTTATTCCTAGAATTTTCTCATGAGGACATATCTTTAATTCATTATTTCCTAGTTTAAGTTTTACTTTATGTAGTTTTGTTTAAGCTATATCTGAATGTAATGCCAGTAATTTGTTATTGTTTTGTTTTGTGGAGTTCGTCGGTCGTTACATCAATTTAGGATTGCATTCTAGGATATTTGTGTTGTGTTACTTGCTGTTTATATGTTGCGTGATACTTCATATGTTATTGGCATGTTTACGTTGTTTTCCTTTTATTGCTGAATACTACGAGGGGCCTCGAACTTTGTGTTTTGTCTTGGGGCATTGAATTGGCTAAGACCGGTTTTAACTATTGGAATATGTTTATATTTTTAGCGATTTTTAATTTAATAAACATAAGAGCTTCGATGTACGTATAACCATTATAACGGTTTGTATGAATTTTTCGTATTTTGAGGGAAAGTAGTTGTCTGAAGAATTATATTCCTGTCTGAAAAGTTATTTCTCTGTTTTTCACCTGCTGTGAATATATAAACACAGATAGTCTTATCAATGTTAATATGGTTAGTTAGCTTAATAAATATCTTATTGCCCTTAGTAATGAATAAAGCTTTTGAAGGAGACTCTCCCACAAAGTTTTACTTTAGTAACAAATCTCCTTATACACTACATCATTTCAGTAATAATGACAAGGTATTGTAACTGTGTTAATGTTTTTTGTTTTTTTTTTAGTTATGGACGATTTTGCACATAAGTAAAGAAAAACATTCAAAAAAGGAACTAAGTGTAGGGATAACTAAAACTAATATTTCACAAACAAGACAGTGGCGATGGCATTTACGTATAATAACACAAACACAGTGTTGTAGTGTTAACTTACTAAACTTGAATAAATTAATCATAAAACTCGATTATGATTGAATATATCCATACACACACTGCTATATGTTAATCATTGTCTGTGTTATAATGTAGGGATCATATAAATGTCATCCCTACATTTACTTCTATTTTGAAGTGTCTTCACTTGTTTATCTCAACGCAGTGTTTCAATATACAGAGAAAGGCTGTACTTATAACCGAGCCCTAAATACAATGAAATTTCAATTGTAATATTTACTGTTTATCTATTATTGGCTAGTGATTTCTGTTTTATTTCGTTCTGGAGCGTTTGAAAAGAACATCAAAGAAAGCTAACATGAAGTGTTAATGATAACATTGTTTATACTGGATATTGAGTATAAAAGATCATTCAGTTTAAGAGTTAATGTTTAATTTATGTAGTGATATAATATTCACTTATTATTTAGTTTACGTGACAGAAGTGTGAAATGTTTATTTTAAAAGTTCTAGTTACTACATGTTTCTTTACGTCACTGTACGAGTCGTAGTTGCACTGGGCTTTTGTAATTGTTCTTACTTGAGAGTGAGATACTTCTATATTTTACAATTTGTTATATATACGTGCAGATACTGAAAGCAAGTAAAGTTAGTGAAAGTGGAGTTTAGACTGTGTGATTTGTCAGCTTAGCCATAACTGGCGATTTCTAAAGCGTTTTACTTTATGATGACAGGAGAGAATAAATTTCTATTCAAAGAGTGTTTTGAAGTAATTGAACCCGCGTGTGTAGATTTTCGTAAAAGAAAATCATTTAAAGCTCTGAATACGATTGTGGCAACTCACAGGCTAATGTAAATTTATTACTGATTGTAATGTGATAATAAAGGAGAGAATAAATAATATATCATGTCAAAAATTGTTTTGAAGTAATTTAACCCTCATGTGGACTTTGACAAAAAAAGAGAGAAATCATTCAAAGCTTTGGATACAAATGTAATAACCAATAATGTAATTTTTTTTTGTTTTTACATACATTTTACTCATTTTGAATATATTACTTGTTTTCAAGTGAATTGCATGCTGTGCGTTTTTGTTGAAATTTATCGCCAACAAGACACAGGCCCCCCTGGTACAGCGGTATGTCTCCGGATTTACAACGCTGCAATCAGGGGTTCGATTCCCCTCGGTGGGCTGAGCAGATAGCCCGATGTGGCTTTGCTATAAGAAAAACACAAACACACAAGACACAGACACCTGTTGTAAAAACTTGATACTAGAATTGTAGTTTTTTAAAGTTACTACTACTTATTAAGAATACTTAAAAAAGCACTTTCTCCGTTGAAACTGTCGCATCAATGTTTGGTTGACACCATTGTTTTGGTTTCTGAGATATAACGAAAACCAACAACAACAAGTTTAGACTTTTTCCCATGATATTTTATAAACATTATTATAAAAAGAAGCACAATATGGCGTTGTTAAAGCTCTAATCAGTGATGACGAGAAACCCACTTGTTGAGAAATTTATATGCAAAAACGGCTCGTTTGGGCTGAGAAAACACTTTACTGACGATGACCGAAGAAGGTCGAAACGTTGTTAAAGCTCTGTTGACTTATTGAGGAGATATTTAAACTACCTTTTCGATGAACAATCACAGCGATCCCGACATAGACAGGACTATTGTCTGTGTGATATAATGCTGATTTGGACATTGTTGGTATTTGTAAAACATTGTTTTTAGCAGCCAGTTTTTGATCACAGTTGTACATGTTGTGGATTCAGGTTATGTTACTTTCACTTTTGTAGTATGCTTTCAAACACGATTTTTTCCTTTATTTGTTTTGCAATACAAACACACGTAACGTTTGTTACATATAATTACGGAAATGCATTTTAATTATGCAAGAAAGGTAAAATGTTGTATTCCGTATCTTAAGGCACAGCATGATTTTTAGGACTTTGGAATACCAAATAACTTCTTACCTTTCACTTCACACATTTCTATTAAATTGAAAACAACCCTTGTAACATAGATTTTTTTTTTGTCAATAGTTATAGATTCCATCACGTGCAGTGTAATGGCATGACTTTTAGGAGCCTAAGTGGCGTGGTAAATCGTGCAACTAAAAGAAGGTCACTCGCATGTGTTAAAGTGTGTAGTGGTCCAAAAATGATTAACGTTTCAAATAAGGACTTGTTTTTCTAATGTGTACTGGAAACAAAAACACAGTATATTACTGTGTGTTGTCCACTGACGTAAATGTTGGTTCCTTGAATGCGCTTTGAAAGATAAACATTTCTGTAGAACCTGTTGTAATATTAATGATCATTATACCAGAAAATAAATACGTGAATATACAAGTCAGATGTTAACTGTGAAATAAAAATAAAAGTTGCATAATTGCCAGCTCCACGGTGATCTGCTTTACGATTGTACATTTATTGTTAACCAATATGACATTAACGTTTAAACATCTAGTGAAGAAAATGATCACGAATTTTGTTTTCATTGATATCTGTTGTAAAGAAACGTACCGTTGTTAAGGACATGATATCAATATAATTAAGCCTGGATACACAGTCAGTTTTGAAATAGCTCATGGGAATATTTATTAATGATATTGTGCCTACTTTATTTTATTATGTCATATGACAAAGTTTTAGATTTCAAACAGTGTATCGCACAACACACTTTGGAAAAATATATCATATAGCCATCATCGTTTTCAAAAATAATCAATCAAATTTCAGACAAGAGAAAAAAAATACGAGTAATAAAATGGCGGATGTAAATTATGAAGAAACTATAATCTCTATCGAAAGAATAGAATAGGCCTGAAAGCTAACCTATGCTGTATTTAAAACCACACATTTCTGTTTGCATATAAATGATCTGTGCATATATAATTCAAATTGAGATAGCTTGTGTTTTATTCACAAACTCGAATTATAAATACAAATTATAAAATTTAAAACCATTTATTTTGACATTATTACAGAACTTTCGCTCAAAGTTAGATTTGAAAAAGAGGCTTAAAAGATTTATTATATTATAGTATTTATAAGCGTGTATACGATTTTATACATGCAAGTTTAAGTAAGAAGTATTACTGTAGAATATATCTGTACAGTTGCTTAGATTGATGTGTGATTACCTAGGAAGGCCACTTTCAGTTTAGATTTCCTTCATCCATAATGTAAATGGACAATTTCATGATTGATGTATTAAACTGCTTTTCCCTATTTGTGGTAGTGAAAATATTTTGCGAAAAATTAATCACTTGGATGAGAATAGGTTTATAATGAAGAAACATTATATATCGTATCGTCTTTGGAGGAAACTGTGAGGAGGACTTCAAGACTTTTATGAAGTTTGGCTGGAGAATTTGTTTACGTTGAGTACACCTTCATTAGAAGCAACAGACTCTTTGTCAGCAGTTGTCTAACTGGTTATAGTTGTGGAGAGTACCGTAACACAAAATACACCATATTTTGCCTGTAACTTCTTGCTTTCTGACAACAAGACGGGTAAATAAGAAGAAAGCAGCAAAACGTATTGAACGACTTATGTTAATCTGACCATCTGTAAAATCGTACAATAAAAAATTGTTGCAGTGCTGATCTTTACCTACCGGTAGTCGTTGAAGGTGGTCATGAACATGTAATAAGTGACAACTTGTTCGATAAACAACAGCTGTTGATGAGCAAACAAGTCCGTGTGGACAGGGACAACTAACGATTGTGCTATCTGGTGCACCTATTGATGTTTGCGTGTGGAACTGAAATTAAAATTGTTTGAAGGACATGGCCTCAAATTATATGAAGTATAAAGTTTTCTGCAAGTTAGCGGTATCTCTTCATGCACTATTCAACTTGAATTGCCAATTAAAAATTCGTAACTTCCAAAATAAAAGCACTACTGCACTCAGAATTACAAAGCGAACCTGAGTTCTGATGAGTACTGGCAGAAATTTAATCTTGGTTAAGTAGGACCATTTATTGAAAGATGATAGTTGTATTAGTTGTATATTATCAGCAGAAACGACGCTTTACGGGTGGCTGTTTATGCTACTAATTACTAATAATATTATTCACACTCATTGTAATAAAAATAAAATCTAGAAAAGTGAACATTTTCTGAAAAGTATTTTTTATGGGAAACACGACGTGAAAAATATTATGATTGTGTTATTTAGTGATATGGAACTCGTATCCAAATTATTTAATGTATAATTTCATTATTTTTATAAATTTTGCTTGTATAAACTGTAATGTTTTTATCTGTTGAAGTGGTACCATTTTATTCAAAATGTAATATTTTTAAGAACTCCTATTTCTCTATTACTAGATCTAAAAATATTCTTAATAAATATACGATGAAATCCTTCGGTGCAGCCCTGTTTAAATTCGTGTTCTGTTGTGAGTACAGTGTTTTTATTTACAATTGTTCGATTATAAAGTAGTAGTTGTACATACCAAATTCTTTTTCCGATTTTTCTGAATCTTGAATACCCAAACAGTGAAATTGTCTATGGATTATTGTTTGTTGTGCCATTCAGTATGTGGCCCAGAAGTTTTGGTTACATACATAGATATTGACATGTATACGCAAAGTATATTATAGTAAGATAATGATTTCTACCTGGTATGCCCAACAGTGGCACAGCAGTATGTCTGCGGACTCGCATTACTAGAAGCTGCGTTTCTATACCTGTGGTGTGAGGACGGCATGGCCAGGTGATTAAGGCACTCGACTCGTAATCCGAGGGTCGCTGGTTAGAATCTCCGTCACACCAAACATGCTCGTCCTTTCAGCCATGGGGGCGTTATAATGTAACCGTCAATTCCACTATTCGTTGGTAAACGAGTAGCCCAAGAGTTGGCGGTGGGTGGTAATGACTAGCTGACTTCCCTCTAGTCTTATACTGCACAATTAGGGACGGCTGGCGCGGATAGTCCTCGTGTAGCTTTGCGCGAATTTCAAAACAAACCAAACCAAAACTTGTGGCGGGTAGAACACGGATAGCCCATTCTGTAGCTTTTTGCTTAATTTCAAACAAATGGTCAGTCTATCTACCTGGTGCATTTCCTGATGTTGTATGTGATTGTGTGAGAATACTGTTCGTGATTGCTCGTCCTAAAGAGTTTGTGTTTAGTTAGTTTTAACGTCATACAAGTAAAGGAGATAGTGTAATAGTCTTTAATAGTGACCTCTCTACACTTGGTGAACTTGGTAAAGTATTTTGCACTGCTGACGAATAGTCGCCGCTTGTATTGCGCCTGCTGTTGGTTAAGAAAACGCTTCTGGTGGTATAATCTATTATGTTAAGCATCCTGATGTTTAAGCAAGCCCTAGGTGCTGTTGATATATGCGTGTTTCATTTGTTGGGCTTACTGGCGGTGAAAAACACTTGCTGATGGTAGCCCTTTCATATTTTGAACTTGCTGACAGTTAAAAACTTATGATGGTAACTAGTATGTCCTTGCGTGGTAGTTCAAGAGGCACCAGATCTAGGGAAGTTACCTTTTTCTCAGCTTCATCAAATATCTTGTTGTAATTTTCCTCTGTTTGCAATACCCGCAATAGCTCAACTGTCATTGCAGATGCTTCAATCATGCCCGATACTGTCGCTGATTTTACTTGGAATGCACGGTTTAGTTCCTCTAATGCAACTAATGGATGCTGAGCCATCAACAATCCTAAAAGTCTTTCCTTTGTCAAATTTGTCCAGCAGACCTCGTGCTTTCACTGCTACATTTAATTTTTCATTTGCTAATTCAGACAAAGAATCAACAATGTCACTGCAGTGATCATTACCACATGTAATTGCAGATAGGCGGCACAACCAGCGTGTTGGACACAGTGGACGGATGTATTTAACTGGACCACTGTGGCTGTCTGACGATACAATATTTTCTTGTACAAGATTGTCTTGTATTTGCCTGACCTCTGAAGCAAGACACCAAGTTCATGTACCCACTGGATAGAATCTCGAACACATTCACAAGCTTCAACTGCATGTTGCATTATTAAATTAGCCTTGTGTGCTCCGCAGTGAAAAACAAAGCTGACGGTTGCTTCTTTTTTATTTTTGCCTGGCATCCACTGTACGCACCACTCATGTTAGCGGCTCCATCATAAATTTGTGCTCTTAATTCTGACAGTGGTAAATTGTCTAGTCAGTACATCAAGTATAGTCGAGGATATTGTTTCACCAGTTGTATTGGAAGCACTGTACAAACCAAGAAATGTCTCATGGACGTTAAGGTTCTCGTCTACGTATCGTACACATATTGCTTCCTGTTTGGCACCTGTAACATCTTGAGTGCCATCAACTATTAATGCAAAGATTTTACTTTGCTGCACATCGTGTGCTATGTTCCTCAGTATTTGATGGCTAAACATCTCCATTATTTCATTCTGAGCTTGGGGTGATGTGAATGTGGTTTTCTTTGACAAGTAGGCAATCAACTCAGTATCTTCCTCTTCCAGGAGCTTCATTAACTGCAGGAAGTTCCCCTCCGTATCAGTGTGTTCACGTAATGCTAAACCTTGACGCAGTAAGAAACGTAAACTTCTGAATATTTTGACTAGACTTCTTTTGCATTCTTCCTGCTACTTCTTTTTTCCATCATGTAGCTGGACAGTCACTGGAGTTACATCAAGTGAACCTTCTGGAGATATAGCGAATCTGTGCTGAGAGGAGGATTGGTGTTCGTTGAATTTCTGTTTTGCCTTTTTCCAGTTGCAAAAACTGGTGGATATGAAGGTATACTCCTTTGGCCTCTCCAATTTCCCTGTAAAAAGGCCTCTATTTTCCGCCTTAGCACAATGAAAGCATATGACTTTTTGAGTCTGATTGCGAAGTGATATTTTGAGATTTTGCTTTCTGTCGTGGTATGAGTTGTGCATCTGGATGATATGGCTTTCCACACTGTATTTGTGGAATGTCAGATTTTTCATTACTGCAAAAACTTGTTTCACAACTATCTGGTGGTTCATGATGTGCAATAGTTGCACAAGTATTTTCAGACTCGTCCTCTGATGAACATGGTATTTCCTCTATATGGCAAGTTTCTATTCATTTGCTTGAGGTTGTTGGATTATCTGCATTGTCACTTGTAGTACTAGCAACTGGCTTCTAGTTATTATTTCTGTTTAATATCGGAAAGTTTCAGACGCTTGCTTGTCATAATTGGAATCTGTTTTCCAGATGACTCAACAGGTTAAAATACAGTCTTTATTGAAAAACTAACGTACAACGAACGAAGATAGAACAGAATGGAAGTTGGACTGAACTGTACAATGTATTTAAGTCGAACGCGCGAACCTCACAGTGACTATCGAGCCGCCTGACCGCCGCTGGGACAATAATGTGTGCTAGTTACAACACAAGTAATTGCAAGTTTCTCGAAAAATACTTAAACAATCACAGATATATTATATTCCTGTTAAAGCTCATCAAAAGGAAAACATGTTGTGATATAATGTCTATAAGCACGTATATTAAATAAAAACACCTAAACAAAAACTAGCAATACAATTCGAGTAGAGGCTTCAGGCCGTTGAAATCACTCCTTACGAATTATCGCTTAGATCGAAAAGAAGCTTAGAAGCACGCCTATATTAAAGATGTACATTTCGGATACTGAAAAAGCCTACATCTAGGCCTAATTATGTAATTCAATTGGTAAGAACACGATAATCACAAGAACAAACACACAATTTGTAGGCCTGTGATGCAATAAAACAATTCAACAGACCAAACTGTTGGGGGGATGATTGTATGCACCATACCCACACCTAAAATGAAGGATCTACGCCCCTGTTTATAACTAATATTTGCTTAGTTATTTCAATACAAGTGCCTAAGAAAGATGACACTGTTATGGAAGTAAAAATGAAAATAAGCGAAGTAGCGACAAACGAAGACCGCTGGTATTTTACACATTTTAATGTCACAGCTCTAAAAATTCACTGTTTTATGACATCAGTTACCAAGAATCTGATCAAGGAAACGTCTTTAAAGATCATAGTCAAAGATGGCGATTATCCACAAAGGCAGTGTTTCTACAGAAAACGTTTACAGAAATGTATTTCGTTTATAATCATACTACTTTTTTACACTAAATACAACTCCGTATTTTCTGTAGTTAGTTTTTGTTTCATTCATACCCAACTACATAATACAAGAACAGTATTATTTAAAGTATAGTATTCTACTTAATAATGCTATACGTGTACGAGCAAAAACATTTTGATTCTGGCTCATATGATACAGCATATGTTTCGCATGTTGGAGGTCTGTGGATATTGTTTGGCAATTAACCATATATAGTAAATTCGAAGCCGTGTTTAACTTTTTTTACTATATTGCAAGGTAAAGAATGGATCTTGGATAGGTATATTTTATGTTTTCTTATATATACTTTTTAGAATAATCTGAAACACAAGAATTCAAACAAGAGTTTTAATGTATCATTTGAAATATGTTTTGTTTGTAAAATCATTGCTTTTGTGTATTTAATGGTAACCTTACATCATGCAACTTGAAATTAATATTGATACTTGGGACCAAATTTGTTTGTTACTCGTTCGGTGTATTGAGGATGAAGGATGGCGTATTTGTAAATGTACTTTCATTTTTGTTGTTGTGCCCCGTAATTTTATTACTGCAGTTGATTTGTCAGGCGTACTGTATGAATAAGTACCTAAAGTAGTAAGTATGGGGTGATCGGTTCGTTTGTTTACCAGTGAAATGCGTAGTTTCTATAAATAAAGCACATTTGTTTATTAGTATCTATATACGTGTGTGCTTTATTATTTTCAGTGTTGGATAATATGTGGAGCAAACCAACTGTAAAATGGGTCATACTTGAACAAACCGCAATACTTTATTTGAATTTCTATACATGTCGCGTATGACAACCCTATGTGTCGCGACCCATTTCTTTGTATGAAGTAATTTTATTTTTTTATGCTGTTAAGGGGGTTAAATATATTACCGGAAGCAATTTGTAAGAACATGCCTGTTTCTTTTCTTCTAATTCTGTGTATATCAATATATATATCAAGCGGTAAATTTTGTTGTTTCTTAACAAGTATCTCATTAAATAGTTTTAATTATCAGTATGCGAGTAAGTGTTTTTTTAACATACGTAGGTTCATTTATTATAGAGAACATAGCAGTCCTTACGTTTCATGTTGACCAAAGTCAAAGTATATTTTCAACAAGTAATTTGTCTTCCTATTGTATTACAAGAGGATGTATTAAAATTGTTTTACGTGCTAATCCTCAAACATTTTAATTAAAATATATTTTTCACTAGAATATAGGTGATAAAACCGTAGCGTGTTTCTCATTTCATAAAATATTTTTTGGAATGAAAAAACTGGGTTAATTTATAGTGATTACGAATTACTTCTGATTCAAAGGCACCGTCCAATGAAAGTGTTGAAACTTTTCAGTTGGGTCTTACAATCTGACAAATATAATAAAATAACTACTGATTTACATGCTTAAGATATCGGTAGTGTAGTATATATACATTAGAGTATTTATTTAGATTTAATTTGTACGTGTATAATATGAAATAGTTGTAACTAGTTTTTTAAAACTCAAGTCGAAAGCTTCACGACTGAATAACTTAACAGTGGGTAGCGTCTGCAAGTATTATTAAAAATCTTTGTCTCTAATTTCTGTTATTAAAGAAAAGGCTCTAGAATTTTAGTATATCATTTACACTAAGGTTGAAACAAACTAACACTTATATTGGCTATATTTGAAATAGCTACAGTAATTATAAGAAAAAAGTTTCGTTGGAGATTTTAGTGATAGCTGGCGAATGTATCTGAATCACTCAAGCTTTTCACACAGACGTACTGATCTGACTTTTCAAGAAATGTTTAAGGACTGTCAACTAAACGATAGCATACGCAGGAAACAACGTATATTGTTAACGCTATTATATATAAGTTCAGATTAATTAATTTGAAATGTATTATTGTAATAGACATAAAATGTTGTCTTTATTTGTGTTGCAGTTAAGTATCACTAGAAAGCCAAATTTGTTGGGTTGCAGTAAGAGTTGTCAGTTCCGCTTTAAAAAACGCGCAATTAGACTATTTATTCTTGCAGTTGTTTGTCTTGTTTCGACGCATTTATTTAAATTTTAGACTCGGTTTGGGTCATGGTTGTTTAAAATGAAAACAGGCGGTGCTAGTCCAAAGGTAGCCCTTCGAGACCTTTCCCCTCATCCATTCTCAAAAACAAAGCTTATACTATTGTTTACATCAATAAAAAGAATAACAAAATACATACTAATTTCATTTTAAAAGTTATTTCAACTCCTACACCAACACTGTTGTGTGGGTATCTTTCTCAAATAATGCATACCATTCATGTTTTGCTCTCAGCAACCTGTCAGAGTTGTGCATATCGCACATGCGTCTGATTAGAAATTTTGCTGTTGAGATTTTTAAACTTAAGCCCACTGCTGAGTGATGTGTTTTGGACATGGATAGGAAAATGAAATAATTTCAATTCTTGTTTTTGATTTCGTTTTGAAACATGAAAAAATAGCGATTTCAATTTCTGTCCAAGTTTTTTTTTCGTGTATTTTTTTATTCGAGTTCTCTTTTTCGATTTTCAGTTCAATTTAGTTACGATTTTAATTCTATTTTTTCACATTTCTTTAAAATGGTTATTAATTTATTTTGCAGTAACTTGTGACTTTATTATATATTTGCATTCACACCTAGTATTGAAAGATAACTTTAAATCTCTATATATGAGTTGTTTATGTATATGATCTTCATAAATGCCACGCTTTGACGATTATCTTTTTAGTCTTTTCCTGTCCCGTTTCTTCTCTCTTTCTGGGGTATGAAGCACCGAGTTTGCCTCTTCCTATTTACTCTTTTTTCCTTTTGTTCAACTACAATCTTTATACATTTTAGATCAACCTTAGTAAAACTAACGTATTTAATAGAAAACCACTAATTTCATTCCAATTATTTCAATAAACTCTTCCAATAAAAGTTCGGAGTTGCACTAAACGGAAGATCATATTATATGTTGAGCACTATCACGTCTATAATAGGCATATGATATTTTCTTGTCTTTAAAATATTCAATAGAGTTTGTAAATTTTTAGACAGTTTTTGTGCCTTAGATATATTACTTGTATACAGTCCTCCATTTAAAGCATCTTTTACTACAAATTGCATAGTACGAGTAGCACATTTAACAGAAGAAAAACGCTGCGTAGTTTAGTATTGTCTAGTTCATTTATAACACGTTCATCACTAGCAGTCGCTTTTTCTTTATCAGAAATTAAATACACAACTTTGACCATATTTCTAGCATTATCAGTAGTGATAGAATACACTTGATTTATACTTAATTTGTATTTTGATAACACGTTTATAACTATCTCTTTAATGTTTTCACTTGAAGGAACTGAAGAGAAGTTTGTTGCAGGTAATGTTCTTATTTGAAGAGAGTCTCTATTAATGACTAACACAGACCTGTCCAGATGAGATGCGGTGTCAGTTTTTAGTGAAAACATTGTTTTGCAGCTCTCTACTTATTTGCTTTACAATTTCTGTAGGTTTTTCATCAACTAAAGTTGAAAGTTTCTTCCGGTCCATTGTTGCGTTAAGCGCCTTTTCAGTTGAATCGATTATTTTACATAAACTACTGTCCTCCACTGAAGAAAGGTCTCTCATTTAGGGTCACCACCTCAGTCATAGCATTATATAAGAAGTGTCACCACAGTGACAACAAGTGCACAAAAACATTGAGTTTTTTTTTGTCCAACAATAAATATTCCAATGGACATAAAAAGTATTGAATGTTTTTGGTATTGCTGTGGTCTTGAGTCTTCTCATTTTGTGGAAATAATCTTTTCATTGTTGAAACTTCATGTCTTCTTACTAGCTTTTCAAATTCTGCTTTATGGTGTCTCTTCAGATGTTTTACTAGATTAGTGGCACTAGGATGCTTCAAAACCTGAGTGCAATCAGTTACATTGCATGTTGCTTTGGCATGATTGTGAGAACCAGTGATTGTGAGATATGAATACATTTTGTTAGTTTTGTGATGCCCCATATTAAAAAGTGGCAAAAAAATGTAACAAAAAGCAACCAGACAAAATATGCAAAAGAAAGGTCTTTCTCAATACGAGACAGATGGACTAAGTAATGCTCACTGTTTCTCTCGCCTTATCTATAGCAAATGAGCACTCAAGAGATTATATATAGCTCAATGTGCAGCTTTTGACAGTTTGATCTGGTATGGGTGGAGCTTAGTAATGTCAAGTGCTCCCCGTTGGTTAAGCTCAGTTGGATCTTTCCACAGAATTTCTGTTGATATATTATAGCCTACTTTGTATCATATTGTACAATAAAAATTTTACAAATGAAAATACTTGACTATCAGTCATTTTCTAAGAAAACAAAAGAAATAGCCAACATATCAAGTAATTGTTCTGTTTATGGGTGTTTCAATAATAAGAAAAGAACAAGTGTAAATGGAGATTTGTTACTTTCAGTTTCTTGAGGAAGAAGACATAAAAACATAGTTAATTCATTTGTTCAGACGTAGGGACCATATCAACACCAATAATGCTCTCAACATACATTTCACAAAGAATGATTATGCTGATTATACGAAGTTGCACCTTTTGGAGGTTGTAAGTCAAAGAAATAAAAAAACGATTGAAGAAGGATTCAGTGCCATCTCTTCTCATATAAATCTGTGTTGGTGTTAAGTTTTAACATGTTCATTTGTTGAATGAATAAACAACTACATGAAAATTTCTATGTAACAAATCAATGTAATTTTATGTCTTAACTAACCATCTTTGCATTTCTGACATCTGATGGACTTTTCAAGAAATAAGATATTGACAAAGATATCAACATATATTCTCTGAATACTGTAAATACACTAATAATGAAATTACTGAACAAAAACACTGCTTATGTCATGGAATATTCAACAGAAGATCTCTCATGATATGTGACAAATGTGATATACATGTGATATCACATGAATGTGTTGGTGAAAAATGCTAAAAAAATAGCAGTTCTGTTGAATTATATAATTATTATTTGTCCCCCGCTAGTACAGCGGTAAGTCTACAGATTTACAACCCTAAAATCAGGAGTTCAATTCTTCTTGGCGGGCTCAGCAGATATCCTGATGTGGCTTCACTATGAGAAAACACACATGCACACAATCATTATTTACATAAAATAATTACAATCTTTATTTGTCTATAGTGCCTACCTTCTTTTCTGCTATACTGTATATTGTTTAATTAGCAGTTTTGTCTATTTAATTTCTATGTAATTTTATCTTAAAATCACTCTCACACACACACACAAACAACAATCCTATATTATCTTTCATTGTCAAAAGTGTTGTTTATCATCCACTATATCCAGCAGTAGTACATCTGAGTTTTTGGAGATCATGCTGTCCAAATGTCCTATTTTGCATCAAAGCTTCATAACTAACAAATATCTTTCATATTGCTTCATGACTTCTCAATTCTATAGAGTAGGGAATTATCTATAATATACAAAGAGTTTATAATTCCATTGATAGGTTATAGTGAAATATATTGCATTTAATGCTGCATCCAGGTGTTAATAATGCCCCATTATTAGGACCTTTTATTTTTGCTCTGTATAATGTTTCATCTTGTTCTTTGGATATTGGTTCCCGAGACAAAGTTTTTTGGGCTTATCTTTAACCGTAAGCTGACCTTTATACCACACATCAAGCAGCTACGGGTCAGATGTACAAGAGCACTGAACATCCTCCGTGTCCTCTCTTCCACCACGTGGGGGAGTGGATTGATGTTCAGTGCTAAAGATATATCATGCTCTTATTCGATCGAAACTTGACTGTGGATCACTGGTCTATGACTCTCCCAGGACCTTGATCTTAAAGATGCTGGACCTCGTTCATCATCAAGAACTTTGGTTCTGCACTGGGGCTTTCTGTACCTCCCCAGTTCAGAGCTGATGCATGGAGTCTCATGGAACCTTCTTTGTACCTCTACCACTTGCAATTGTCTTTACTGTATGCTTCGAAACTTGGGGTTGTGTTTTCCTTCCTTGGTGGGCCATACTTTTTTAGTACAGATGATCTGCCGACACTGCAGCTAAATCTGTCTGCTATGGCACTATCACTGCTGTGCCTGTTCCATACATGGACTAAGGCCCTGTATTCAAGGCTCGGCTCCATGCCAGTTGTCAGTTGACTTGGAGTGATCAATGTGGAAGAAAGCTATTTCAAATATAGCCGTCTATTGGACTTTGGCTGTCTTGCTTCCATAAGGATCAGAAAGTGGAAGTTGTTCTAACTAGACTACACATTGGTCACAGTTTTTAACTCATCTTTTTTTTTTTTTTATCTGGAACTGATGCACCAATGTGTAGTCTGTGTAACATTCGGGTCATAATAAGCTGCATTGTATTTTCTTGCTGTCATTATGACTTTCAACGATGTCATCATTTTAAACATGTTCTGTCCCAAGGTTTGTCTGTAATGTTACAGTGTTGTTGGTGATGGTGACACTGTCCACCTTGGAAATGTTTTTAGCTTTTTAAAGGCCATTAATCTTTTTAATGAGATTTAAGTTTTTTAATTTATATATTAGACCTTTTTTTCAATGTGATTCCCTTTTAGTTTGATTTGAAATTAGAAAATTGCCATAATGTCAAATAACTTGAAACCAGAACTGGAAAGGCCAACTTCAGGTGACTAACTTTACTGCTTGAACTACCTGTTAAGTCATCTTCGTGAGTTATTATTAAAATTTTGCCACAAGTCTTTTAAAACGTTTATTACTTTACTTTTTGAAAATGGCCATATTGTCAAATAACTTGGAACCAGGACTGGAAAGGCCAACTTCAGGTGACTGATGGTTTTTATACTTACCTGTTAGTCTTCATAGTGCATTATGATAATTACAATTATGCTACAGAAAGTCCTTTGCAACTTGTATTACTGTAGTTTTTCTCTTAACCTTGTAGACTAGATGTAAACATTGGTTTCATGCTATTTGTTTTTTTAAACTTTGTTTTGATTTACTTTAATTTCCTTTTGTGAATTTTACTAAATTTTCCTTAATTTTAACTAATTTTAATTATGATAATTACAATTATGCTACAGAAAATCCTTTGCAACTTGTATTACTGTAGTTTTTCTCTTAACCTTGTAGACTAGATGTAAACATTGGTTTCATGCTATTTATGTTTTTTTAAACTTTGTTTTGATTTACTTTAATTTCCTTTTGTGAATTTTACTAAATTTTCCTTAATTTTAACTTTTTACCATATGTTTGGCACAGAATGCCTATCTGCATTGTGCCATAAAACACCAAATCAGTCAGTTAATCTTTGGATGTTATAAGAATTATTCACATTAATAACAGGTTAATTAATTCAAGATACCAAAGGCAGCAAATAAGAATGATCTATAATGGCAACATTGCTGAATCAGAAACTTTTACCAGATTTAGAACTATTTGAATTTGATCAAAACGAAAGTAACTGAGTATTAATTTGTGGGAAAATGATAGTTCTTGTTCCTTTTCTAATTAGCAAGCTTCCTTGATCATGTAGACATCAAAAGAAGCCAATTCTGTGCTTAATGAGGTTCTATTCTCATTACATACTGACCTATTATTTTGAAAGGTGACTGGTCATTCTTTCAACAAAGGTCATTTTTATAATCTCCAAAAAGGTTCAAAGGCCCCACTTCCTTCTCAGTTTTGTTCTGTTTTTCCACATCTTCAAATATAGTCAGCAATTACTTTCCAAGTAGCATTAGTCTTATTAAGGAGTTAAGAACTTATAACAATGGAAGCCAAACAGATATTTGTAAGAACACCATTCTCTTAAGAGGTTTAATATCGTTGGTCAGATTAAAGGGGAGGGTTAATGAGGTGAGTAGAAATGTAGAGAAAAAGAGAGGTGGACAGTATAATGGATACCCAAACACAAATGAAAAGGCCAGTCTAAACTGACGATTTGGGTTTATTGGGAGAATAAAATGTGCAGTGAGTGATTCTGTACCAATGAAAAGCATGATATTCAAAAGTTTCCCATGAAAAACTAAAATACAAACCAGTATTTTTTATTAGTTTAAGTTTGAATTTCAGTTTTTTTATATAATTTAAATTTGATTTTGAATTTAAGTTTTTAAAAGTTTTTCAATTTTATTATTTTTTTTCTGAATTTGACTAATGAAAGAGTAACAACAGTTTTATCAGCTTTTTCATTCAGATACATTTTCCCATCCCTTGTTTTGGGGTGACTTTATTAGAAAATTTTCTTTTTTTTAAAGGAGTTCAGTGGTAAAACAAGCAAAAGGCAAAGCTTTGATGAAAATAATAATAAATATCCCCTGTTGTGCCTAAAGCCATGACCGATTGACAACATGACAAAAGTGCATATCTAGTTGAATATTATTTATTGAGCTAAACAAAACCACATTTTAACTTTAAGGTCCTGACTTAATCTGATTCACATCCCTCTATCCTGGTAGTCCAGAGGAAAGTCTAAGGACTTAGAATGCTAAAATCTGGGGTTTATCTTTCTCACAGTGTACAAGGCACAAAACCCTATGTGCATTTTTTATTAAAACAAACAGACAAGTTTCCATTGCATTGATTTGAGAAACAAATTGGCATTTTCCCAGTCTATGAGCACTTTTCATTTTTAAATTGGGACCAGTCAGGTGTGAATTTGAAATAGGAGTCAATTATTAATGACCCATTTTTAATTTGCTAATCCACTGAACCTGTCCAGTAAAAATAAATTGGTAGTAACCTGGGCATAACTGAATGAAAATTTGATATTTTTTTATAGGTAGGTGTGTCTATCATATTCCTTGATCTGATGAGATCTGGTATTCAGTCAAAAGCATTGTTGGCACTGGCTGTAGCAGATATTGTATGAATGCAACAGTTGTTGGTATATATAATGCCTAAACTTCTGTTATGTCTGTTGTTCCTCTGATGAGCTCAGGTATCAGGTGAAATGGCTTGGCCAGCTATCATGGTTTTTCTATAGTGGGCATCTATGACTTGTTGGCAATAAATTCAACAATAAACAGACAGCACACACTCCACCTATTTTAAAATAATATATTCAAAACAAGTTCAACTTATATGAAAGTCCTTTATGCTATGACTATCAGTCTTTTCTTGTTAAAAGTCCATTAAGGCTGATTCAAATGCTTTTAAATCCAATTGACAAGACAAATAATTTTTCTCTACTCTTGTCAGTGAATAATTCACTGAGCCATAAATATTTGTCTCCTTTATGTCAAAAGTCCACATAGATGAGTTCAATTACTTTAGAACACTATGACAAGACAGATTACTCTCTTGTCTGTATTAAACTGTGAAACTCACTTTTAAGTACATCCTTTTATGGCTGATCACTCACTTGCCAGCTGACTTCATGTTTTATAACTTTTTTTGACTGAACTTTACTTTTCTATCTTCACTTTACTGAAACTTCACTTCTTTAGTTCTTTACCTGCATTTGCTTGGTTGCCTGTATTTATACATTGAACATTGAGGCCTCAAACTTTCTATAAAGTATGCAAATTGCACTGATTTAACAATACTCAGTTAAGGTAAAGAGAAAATAAGAGAGAAGATTGGAATAATATGATGTCAACAATATTAGTAAAGTCTCAATAAAAATGTAGTTACAGAAACAATATATGACTTTTATTGAGTTATGTAACTGAACTAATCTTATATTTTGCCTTTAAAATGATTAATTTTTAACTGTCTTGTTATGAAAAACTAAATTTACAATCATTAAGTGTTAACTTACAGAATAAATTATATAATAACACCTGCACTAAACAGCCTTGTATATCCAACATCAACACTGAATCTGGAAGATTTATTGCAATGGAATTATTTTATGCATATTTTTATTTCACTGCTTAGTTTGTGAATCATCTGTAATGTGTTATCTGCAAGTGCTATTTTGGGTTTCAAAAGAGTTCTTTTATAGAAACACTGTTTAATATTGTTTAAGGAGTAGTTTGTTTTGGAGGTGTTTGAGAGCCAGCAACACTTGACAAATTAGGCAATCATACCTGTTTTCAAATCCTGATAGAAATTTGATAATAATATAGGCTTCAAATTGCTGTATTATAGGTCTATTTCATTTGTATAGAGTATGTGTATAATTTTCTAAACACAGTTATTTGCAATCTAAATTCTTGAATTATTGTACATAACATTAATGCTTCATATTTTATCTTGTTTATTTCGAAAATTGTGAAATACAAAAAAATTGATGTTACATTCAATATACACGAGGGTCCTATAATACTTTTAAAGAAAAGTTTTTCAGTTTTGAAGGGATTGAAAGGAAGTTATCTATAGATATCAGTCCTCAAAATGTGGTTCACACTAGCTAGAAAGCCCAACTATATTTCACATGATTGGGTATAAGTGCTACAAATATGTTAATTATATTCTATCTTTATTACCTAATTTGCATCATGCACCTCTGCGTCATGTGGAATTTGACAAAAGAAAGATATGATAAAAAGTAGGTAAATTACAGATTTTTTTTTCACATTCCTCTTAATTTGTCTATTTCAGATTCAAAGTCACTGACTTGAAGGAGACTAGAGATGGTTCTGAAATGCTGTTTTTCTGTGTTAGCTGTCTGAAAATTTGAAATAGACAAATTAAGAGAAATCTGAAAAAAAAAATCACATGTAGTTGAGGTTCCTTTTATTAAGATTTTATATGTCTGTTTCTAATTGTTTACTAGGTTTTAGCATGTAAACTTGTATATACAGACCCTATTGTGGCATAGGTCAGCTTCTTTTGCTTCTATGGATGTAAGTTTAGTATTTCTAAGCTCAGTATTATTTGTACTAAAAAGTTTGTTATTACCTGAGTTCATTATCAAAATTTTAATTGTGCAAAACTTAAGTTAGGATTTTCAGTCTGAAACAATTACTGTGTAAAAATCATTAATGAAACTCTTATTTGAAATAAGGGTGTGCAAATGATTTAAGCCAATGTTTAAAAAAACATGGACAAAGGAGTTATCTTTTATATGTGGTTTGACTGTGATGAATAAATTAACAAACAAAGGGTATTAAATTTGCTGACTAGAGTAAATGTTTTGTGCTTGTCAAGCCAGAAATGCTTGTATACAGTATACATACATGTAAAAATTAATTATATCCAAAAGAGTATCTTAACAGCCAGTTAATGAAGATAAGAGAGACAAAACTAAAGTTGAAGCAAAGAAGATTTTAAGCAGCATAGAAAGTTAGACCTCTGAACAAACGAAGACAGTTAGAACCAAAAAGTGGTTGTAAGAGTGTTATGGTACTTTGAAAGATCCCAAGAAGTTTGGTTTATTATGTTAACCTACAGTTATGCAACAGGAATTTAACTGGTTAAAATAGGAACCACCACACATGAATATAACAGGAGGAACTTTTCACACACATTTTAGTTAGAGGCTGCAGTTTTATGCAGAAACATTGTTTGTTTCACTGTGGAAACTCATAGGTAATTTAGCTGCCTGCCTTTATTTCAGTGTAAACTGATGAAGTTAGATATTAAGTGAAAGGCCTCATTCACCTCTACTCTCTCTCAAAGAACCATTATAGCATTGGTTGGAATATTATTTCAAAAAACAAAGAAACATGATATTTGAGCTCTCATATAGATTGTAAGTGTGGTAAACATATATAAAATAAGATGTCTTAAGTTTAAAAGAGAAGCATGAGTAAAATATGCTTTCCAATTCTTTTTTTCATCATTTAAAAAAACACACTTCATTTCAGTGTGTATACAGCCAGGTGAAAAAGTATGTTAGATGACAATTTATTGGCATAAAAGTAATGTGTACAATCTGTAGTGGTTTGAAATGATTTGAAAAGGTACAGGTTAGTAATATTAATAATAAAGAAACTAAAAATGCAAAATATATGTTAATTTAAAACTAATGTATGTAATAAATAGGCAGAGACTACTGACACTTAGTAACTGATTTTTTTTTTTATGTTGCATTATTGTACATAATATTAAAACTTCCACATTACGTTTGGCCCCTTCCATGTTAATAACATGTATATAGTTAAACAGTGAGTTTTAGCTACCTGTTGTTAGCAAATAAAATTACAACATTAAAAATGTATAGTTTACAACAATTTTGTTGAACTTCAAGAAAAGTTTGATTAAAGCAGTTCCACTTAGAATTGTAAGATGTACATAACAAAGAATTTGGTTGAAAGTAAAATTTAAGTAACACCAGGTTCTGCTTGAGAAAAAATGGTACTTTTGTTTGAAATTTTGATTAAAATTTGTTGGTAGATATTTTTATGGTTTTCTTTCAATGGGAAGATACTAGTTATTGTTAAGGAGATTTCTAAGTAAGCATATAGAGACCAGTTGAAAGATTTATTTTGTATGAGAAAAGTGTTTGTAATTAAATGTGATCACCATCTGACCAACTGCTGTTTTCTCTGAAGAAGTCTACTTCTGGAATGAGGTGGACAGTCCACTTGGAGGGTGGTCCTCGCCGTGTTAACCATGCAGCTGTTGCTATTGGTGAAAACATCTATTCCTTTGGTGGTTATTGTACAGGCGAGGATTATCAGATTGTCCGCCCAATAGACATTCATATGCTGAACACAGGTAACAAATGCATCAGGTTTCTTTAGGTAACTTATAAGATCATATATTGAAAATAGTAAACAAGAACAATAAATTAAAAAGTTCAATCTGTCTTTTTCATTTCAAATTATAGATAAGGTTAAAATGGATGTTTGGATATCTTTTATTAAAAATAAGAATTTCAAAAAATCTCATTAATTTTCATCTTTGTAATTAAGTATTATTATAGCAAATGTGGAATAGATGTGCAATTCTTTGTATTCATATGCATTAGAAATAGTGTTCAAATTTGTGTGCGATTCCGTTATTGGTATTCAAATAAATATTGAAGTTTAAGTGATATCCTCTTTTAAAAAGTAAGTTTTTGGTATTTATATTTATTATTTTATAAAAAGTAATGTTTCAATCATAGTATTTTTGTTATTTTTACAAAATGATGTCTTAATTTATTTCCTCATTATATCAGTGTAACTAATGTGCAAGTAGTTCATTTAATAAAAACACAAGACAGAAGTATTCTTTCTATTTTATAATCTTGGTTAAAAAAAGAGAGAGAGAGAGAATGTAATATAAAGTTTCATAATATCTATCAGTCATCTCTTTCTTGGAAATATATATAAGACTAAAATAGAACTCTTATATTTTTCTTTAGAAAAGGTAAAATAAAATTATGCATCTGAATTTCAACACTGTATGAACTTACCTTTAGTTATTATCCATACATTTCAGTTTCCTTAAGATGGTTTCTTCTTCCATTTGATGATCCCAGTGAACAGAGTTTTGAGAATGTTCCTTTTCAACGTTATGGACACACTGTTGTGGGTTTTGGGGAATTGGTGTATTTGTGGGGTGGAAGAAATGACAATGGTGCTTGTAATGTACTCTATTGTTTTGACACAAGTGAGTACAGACAGTTTTTGCTATGTATACTTGTTGTGGAGTTGACATCATAATATTTGTTTGAAAATTCTAGTCCTTAAACTCATTAGAAATATATTTTTGGTTATTTACTACTGTGTTTTTAAAAGCTGTTATTGTAAATGAATGGCCTTCAGGTAATGTAAAATTATTTAAAAACTGTAAATGTATTTTATTCATGCTAAAAATGAACTTCAGATAATTCTCATGGAAAAGGATTACTTTGAAGTTATTCTTATGACCTAATTTTCTTTTCCTTGTGATAGATACTCATAAATGGTCTCAGCCAGCAGTTGTAGGTGTAATACCTGCTGCACGTGATGGACATTCATCCTGTATTATTCAGCATTATATGTATATTTTTGGAGGTTATGAGGAAGTGGCTGACATTTTCTCTCAGGATGTCTTCCGTTTGAATTTATACACCATGACATGGCAGTATATAGTTACAAAAGTAGGTAGTATTACGTAATTAAAACTTCATTACCCAACAGTATTTTACTCTACATATAGTAACACAAGGTATAAACCATAACATGATGTTATGTTTTTACTTAACTAAAAATTGTAATAATGGTACATGATATATTTGATCTATATAGAAGAAGTAAAACTGGACTTAAGTCTGAAACTGTAATACACAAATGAAGAAAACATTACTTTTAAATCTTATTAGCTTATAAAATTGTGAGATTATGATATGATAATGGTCAGTAACCAAATTTGAAATAATAAATCTAGTTATTGTAACAATATATATACTTTAATTTTTTGATAAACTGTTGAGGCAAAGTATTTATAAAGAGTAAAGTGGAATGGATCATATAATTAAACTATGATGTATTTTTACTATTACAAAAACAATTGTTACGTATAAAACTAATGATATTTTTTTTGGCATTATCAAAACTGGATAAAACAGGGCACACCAGCTCGCTGGCGAGACTTTCATTCATCATCAGCAATAGGGAGTAAAATGTACATATTTGGAGGACGTGGTGATCGGCAGGGTCAGTTTCATTCTAGGGATGAAGTATATTGTAACAGATTGGTTTACCTGGACACCTTAACAATGACATGGGTCCATCCAGAAACCAAGGGTCCTGCTCCTATTGGACGCCGTAGTCATTCTGCATGTACATACATTTTTATTTCATTTTGTAAATAATAAATCATTTGTATTCAAATTTGCATTTTTTTAGAAATATTTGAAAATGAAAAGTTGGATAAAGAAAAATATAAATGATTATTGAAAACATTGTACAAGCAAATATATTTTGTTCTTTTTAATTACTTAGTTCTAAAACTGGCCTTGGTTCTTCTGATAAATCTTGTAACCATCATGTAATTGTACATACTGTAATTCAGAATATATGAAATGTATCTCGAAAATTTGGTGAGCCGTTTGTAAATGTTACAAGTCTTTTGTTTGCAAAAATAAAGTATTTTAGTGAAGTGTTTTCACTAAAGATGTGTCTGAATTTACAAATCATATACTGAGTTAGTCTGAGTAAAAGATGAATTTTGTGCTAAGAATAAAAGTACTTTTATCCAGTTTTAATTTTCCATTTACATAACCTTTAAAACCTCCTAAATGAACATCTCATTTTTTTATTCAGAAAACTTTTATATCATAATTTCTCTACCCTAATATTATCCATAACAAATACTGAAAAATATGATCAACTATTGCACTTATGATAGTTTCTTACTTAAATATGTTTTGATTTGAGATATAGTTTAAATTGTATTTAGGTGTTGCTATTATATTTTTATTATATATTAGTTATGTGTTAAAATGCACAATAAAAGGTTTAAACATTTCAAAAGTATACATCATACTTTGTGTCCATTCTCAATGCTTATGATATAATATGCTGAATAGACATTTTGCCAAACAGTTATGCAGATCTCCAAAAGAAACTATAATATATATCTTAAGGGCACCATTGACTTGTCTCAAGACAAATAAGTGGTAAAAACAAGAACAGAAAAATAAAGCATTAAAAATTAACTATATATGAAAATATCTGAAATTATGAACATTAAGCAACCAACATCTTTAAATATATTCTACAAAAAATCAAAAACTGTGTTCATTGGATTGTAAGTTTATGAGAATAGCCAATTAGTGATATGGTAAAGAAAATGAAAAATAAAATATAAACATTTTCTTTAAAAAAACTTGATATCCCTTTAGGAGGTTCTAGAGGCTATGCAAATAGAATATGAAAACTATAAGAGAAAACAAAAATTTTTTATACATAAAATGAAAATCACCTTGAACTCAATTTGCCAATAGTTTGAATACAGGTAATTACCACAGAAGAAACAGTGTATGTTTAGTAAAAATACTTAATTATAAAACTGTATTTATTTGTTTACAAGATTTTCATGGTCTTTCACAAGATGTTCCCCTCGGTGTGGTTTCCTGAAAGTGGTGAGGGGACCTCCCAGGGAAGGTTCTGTTCTTTCTGGTTACCTCCTCTGGGCTCTAAACTTCCACCCACGTGTTTGCTGTGCGTGGCGACCTTTACACCGGTGGAACTGAAAATGGTCCTTTATCGGTCTGGCAGTACATCAGTTGGACCTGATGATGTACACTATGACATGCTGAGCTATCTCTCTCCTGCTTCTCTTAATATTCTTCTGATTGTTTTTAACTGGATCTGGCAGGAGAATGTTTTTCCTAATCCTTGGTGCTTGGCTATTATCTTACCTTTCTCTAAGCCTAGGAAAGATCCCAAGATTCCTCCAAACTATCGTCCAATTGCTTTGACAAGCTGTCTTTGTAAGACCTTAGAGAGGATGGTTAATGCTCCTCTTGTGTGGTTCCTCGAATCAAACAACCTCCTCTCGCTCACCCAGTGTGGGTTCTGATGACAGCACTCCACCACGGACCACCTAATTTGACTTGAAACATCAATCAGAGAAGCCTTTCTCAAATGACAACATCTTGTATCAATGTTCTTTGACATTAAGAAGGCTTATGACACAACATGGAGGTATGGCATTTTGCGAGACCTCCATATATATGGGTTATGTGACCATTTACCCATGTTTATTAAAAAATTTTTAATGGACAGGAGGTTCCAAGATCGTGTGGGTTCAACACTTTCTCGTTCTTTTCTACAGGAACTTGGGGTCCCTCAGGGCTGTGTTTTGAGTGTCACATTTTTCAATATAAAGATAAATGCCATCACTGAACAACTTCCTCTCACTGTTGCAAACGGGCTCTATGTTGACGGCTTTCACATCTCGTGTACTGAAGTGGACCATGGTGAATGGCTTTAATTTCTCTCTCTCTAAAACCGTTTGCATGCACTTTTGTCTCCAACGGGATATTCACCCTGATTCTGAACTCCGTATCAGTGAAGTTTCACTGCCAGTGGTCCCTGAGACCAAGTTCTTGGGACTTATCTTTGACCGTAAGCTGACCTTTACACTACACTTAAAGCAGCTACTGGTCAAATGCACAAGAGTACTGATCATTAGCCGTGTTCTCTCTACCACCAGTTTGGGAGTGGATCGGTGTTCTATGGTAAAGATATATTGTGCTCTTATTCGATTGAAATTTAAGTATGGATCAATGGCTTATGGCTCTGCCAGACCCTCCGCCTTAAAGATGCTGGACCCCATTCATCATCAAGGACTTTGACTCTGCACTGGGGCTTTTCGCACCTCCCCAGTTCAAAGCTTATACGTAGAATCTCATGAACCTTCTCTGCACCTTTGCCATTTGCAACTGTCTTTACTGTATTCTTTGAAACTTTGTTCCTTACAAAAGCATCCCACCTGGAGATGTGTCTTCCTTCCTCGGTGGGCCATACGTTTTCAGAACAGACGATCTGCCATTGCTCCTTTTGGCCTTCACATCCAGACGCAATTGGATGAATTGTGTCTGTCCTTAGATAACATTGCAGAATCCAATGGTCAGCCCATCCCACCATGGCTTATTACAGTCCCCAAATGTTTCCTTTATTTAAGTCATCTGAGAAAAGGCAGATACTCCCGTTTGAAAGTACTGTTTTTTATTTACTGAACATCTTTTGAACAATCATTCCAATTTATATGGATGGTTCCAAATCAGGTAATTCTGGTGGCTCTGCCGTGGTTTGTTGCAGTTCGGTGGTTGCGCATAGAATCCCCTCTACAGCTTCTGTGTTCACTGCAGAACTGTACACCATATCTTTTGCCCTGAATCATATTGAAACTAAGCAGTACTCCAACTGCACTATTTATACTGATTCGCTTAGTTTTCTATTGGCCCTGGACTCGCTTCACATTGGCTCACACCCTGTTCTCACTGATATTTAAAACTGACTGGCCCATTTCTCATTAACATCTACTTCTATCCAGTTTTTCTGGATACCAGGCCACATTGGTTTTCGCGGGAACGAGCTTGCAGACACGGCAGCTAAATCTATCTGCTCTGGCACTATCACTGCTGTACCTGTTCCATACATGAACTATGGTCCTCTATTCAAGGCTTGGCTTCGTGCCATTTGGCAGTCAACTTTGAGTGAGCAACGTGAAAACAAGCTTTTCCACATAAAACTCTCTATTGGGCTTTGGCTGTCTAGATTCCATAAGGTTTGGAATGTGTGGTTCCATTTTAAGAGTCTCAATCTCTCTAGTTCAATTTGAAATTGGAAAATGGCCAGAACATTAAATAACTCGACACCAGGACTGGAAAGGCCAACTTCAGGTGACTAATGCTGCTGTTTGAACTAACTGTTAGTCGTCATGGCAAGTTGTTATTACAGTTTTGCTGCATGTCTTTTAACACTTTTATTACTTTACCTTTTGGTACTGGTCATAATGACACATAACCCAGAACCAGGACTGGAAAGACCAACTTCAAGTGACTGACTGTGATTCTTATACTTACCTGTTAGTCTTCCTCGCAGGTTATGATCATTACCATTATGCTACAGAAAGCCGTTTACAACTTTGTAGACTGGATGTCAACATTGGTTTTATGCCATTTTATTTTTTTAATTGCTGTTTTTACCTTTATTTCCTTTTATGAATTTTACTACATTTACTTTACTTTTACCTTTTTACTGGACATTTGGCTACTCATTATTACGATTTTGCTACATGTCTTTTAAAACTTTTATTACTTTACCTTTTGATAATGGCTGTTATGACACATAACCCGGAACCAGGACTGGAAAGGCCAACTTCAGGTGACTGACGGTGGTTCTTGTACTTACCTGTTAGTCTTCCTGGCGGGTTATGATCATTACCATTTTGCTAGAGAAAGTCCTTTACAACTTCTCTTACTCTGCTTTCTCTCTTAACATTGCAGACTAGGTGTCACCATTGGTTTTATGCTTTTTCTGTTTTTCAATGCTGTTTTGTTTTACTTTCATTTCCTTTTATGTATTTTACTACATTTAATTTATTTTTACTGGACGTTTGGCACTGATAGCCTAGCTGCTTTGTGCCATAAAACACTGAACCAACCAACCATTCACAAAATTTTAGTAACTTTTGAAAGGAAACATTAAGAAATTTCAAAGTTACTGCATGTATTGTTGTACAAGCAAAATTTATGACTTGATTTCTGCAAATCATGTGAACTCACTGTGTAAGGGTTAATTTATGTATTGTTATTTAATCTAATGAATTTCTAATTTTTATAAGTTACTTTGTTAAAAATGTATAACAGTAAAAATTACACACAAAATTTTGCTTGTTTTTGTAAGTTGTTTTTTCTAGTTTTATTGGTTGTCCAAAAAAAATAGTTAATGTAGCTTTCAAATATGAAATTTAGGAACCAAAAACATATTTCTAGGTATGTTAGATTGAATGATAACTACTGTAATTTATGTGACTTTCTGACTGAGTTATAAATATGTTTTAAAAAAAATTATATTAATGCTAATGATTTAGTTCAACATGTCTGGCTTTTTCCCCAAACTACCATTGTTGTTTTCCAAAATGAAAAAAAAGGAACACAGAATTCCTGTACATTACAATATGCTCTTTCTAGCAGTAAACATGACCAGTGATAATGTGAGAGAGAATTGGAGTCATTTTTTGAAAAATAGAAGTTACAGGAGAGGGTGCACCAGAAGGGTTGAACGAATGTAGTGATATCTTAGGAAAGCTTGATAATATCTATATTACTTATTTCTAATTGGTTGAATTATATGAAATACTTAGAAAAGAAAAAATCATAATGTGAAATCATAATAACATTAAATCACATGACTTTTGAGTGTTGTAAATTGAGAATTTATTTAAATAATTCTTTTTAAGTTAAGAAATTAAAACTTAGATAATATAAATATTTGAATTATGAACTACATTTAGATGCCAAGCTTATTGATGTTTTACATTGATAATAAAGTTGTTTAATTAACTTATGAATGTAACTAAAAAAGGCTTAGGCATTCATACTTTGTCCTACTTAAACATTAATTATGGATAATAATAAATAATTTGAGATGGTCATGTGATTAATTTATCTTGCAATTAAACATAGTACTGTAAAGTTAGTTTGTTAAAAGGTTAAATATAACTTTTTTTAATGTTATATTACAGTATGATGGTTGAAAATCTTGTCTGTTTTTAAAGAGTTTTGAAAATTACTGTGTACTTCCTACTGTGAGCATTATTCATTTTTCATTTATTATAGTTGTGTTCCAAAATCAATTATATATTTTTGGAGGGTATAATGGACTTACAGACAGACATTTTGGTGATCTGTACAAGTATAACCCAGGTATGTATATGTTTAAGTTTGAAATCTACTTAAAGACATATTTATATTCTGATATGTATATATTTTGTAATGATGTAATTAGTGATGAGTAGAAAGAAAAATTCTTCCCTTAATATTATGGGATTATATTTTTTATTAGATAGAGATAGTCTATAATTTGAGCAAAAGGATTGAATTTGGTACATTGGTTAATTAGAATTGATAGTATGATAGTAATGGTTAAGATGGACGGAAGTATAAACATTTGTAGCTATATAAATATAGTGGTACTGTTTGTTGGATCTCCATGTAACTACTTTGCAGGGTGTGCATGAATCTTCACCAAAATTGGTATGGAGGTTTATTAGATTCATGTGTGGGTGCACAGAAATTTTCAGTTTTGCAGTTTTTGTGGGCATTTTTTACCACTGTTTTTCCTGCTGTGGATGGATCTTCACCAAATTTTGTGTGTAGGCTCACTGGGTCCATTGGTCGATACATACCAAATGATCAGTTTTTATAGGCATTTTAGGTTTTTTACCACTACTGTTTTACCCATGTTAATAGGTTTTTACCAAATTGGGAATGAAGGTTGGAATCTTGTGGAGATGCATACAAACATGTGGTTTAAAATTTTGTGTTTTGAACTTTTTTGGGGTATTTTTGAGTTTTCTACAATTGTATACAAGGGAAGGAAATATCCTTTCCTTAATCATAAATTTGCATAACTTTTGTCCAAGGAGCAGGTATTCCAGCTATTTTAAAATATAGTTTCACTGACTTATTTTCTTTCCCAGAAACAAATAGATGGTCTGTTGTGGAGGTTAAAGGTCGAGGTCCATGTGCTCGTCGAAGACAGTGCTGCTGTGTAGTTGGAGGAAATATTTTTTTGTTTGGAGGGACAAGGTAGATTTTCTTTTTTTGCAATAGTTTAAGTCTTGCATTGTTAATGTTAACAACTTGTTAAGCCTTATATTGTTAATGCATTTAAAGCAATGCATGTGTAGTATTGATATTTAGCAGACTGTTAGTGTTTTATTCCTCTACAATTCATGTCATTTGATCAGCTTTTTAGGTTCAGGTACTGTTATTGGTGCTATACATGTACATTGCATTTTACATTGGCTGATCAAGCATATGATGTAAGAGATGAGGAGGTGAAAGATAGTATTTTATGAGACCCTAACTTATTTAGACACTTGAATTTGAGTCCTCCTTTAATCTTGGCCATCTTTCAAAAAATGATGGTAAAAGAAACAAGTAAAATGTTAGTGGTTTAAGTTGTTGCTGAGCAAGCTGATAAATACATTCCAATGTTGCCATTTGATTCAGCAAATCTTTATTTCAAATCTGTGAATTGCCATATTAATATACTGTAATTAAACATATGTAATGTATTATATAAAAAACTAAAGAAAAAGATATTTTTTATTACTTTGTAATCATTCAAACCTTAATTTCAAGGTTTTATTACCTTTGAAAAATCCCCTTTTGAGGCTAACACTGTTAACCTTATTGTTAGTTGTACAGAAAAAGTTCAAACCCAAAGCCTGTAATGGTTTAATTTTTGTATCTATAATTTTGTTTTCAAGTAATCAAGCAAAAAGGTTGTTACTGACGTACATAATTGCAACTCTGCTGATCACATTTTAGGTATGTTTTATTTCATTATGAAATTAAGATACAATAAGTTAACCCTTTGTTAATTGTATTGGTACTTTGCATCAACTCTGTTTTGGTGGAGTTGTACTAAGAGTTCCTTTTAAAAATTGGTAGTTTTAGTAAAAATTATAAGTATATTGTACATAAAAAAATCAAAATTGTTAACATATTTCTACTAAAATTTGTTTGAGTCAGTTCAACTTTGACTCTGGCTAGTATGAATGGAATATGATTTTTTTTGTTAAGATTAAAAATACTTTTGTCACCTTACAGCTTTTCTATTTTATTTACATAATCTCTAGAACCTCCTAAATGTATATCAAAAGTTTTTCAGTAAAATTTTACATTTTTTTTGTTATTTTTTTGATCTTAATATGCAAGGTAAGATGAAAAGTAATATAAGTATAAATTATGTTTTTTCTCCATAGAATGACTGCATATTATAACAGATAATTGTGCTTTATTTATTCTTAAAGCCAAAGCTAATACTTCAGATTTTATGGTCAGTTAGATTGTTTGATGGTGACACGTTAAGAGTACAGTATACACAGTTTATTGTAGTGAGATGTCATTCTGTAAACAAAGGACTGAGCTTGCATGATTACATTACAACCATGCATTGCACATTCCCTAGTGATGTATGTGTTTGCTATTATAAGTATTTTATTAGGTTTTCTTATTGCATGCAATAGATTTCTAATGTTTACATTGTATTCAAATCTTACCAATAAATAAAAATATACATGAGATAATCAGGAACGTTAGCACTTAATTGTGAAATCTTGTAATCAAAGTCTTATCAGAACATAACCCTACTATTCAGTATGGTTGTTGTTAGTACATAAAGTAGTTTGTTTTTTCCAAGTATGTAGTTCAGAACACAAAAAATATTAATATATAGGAAAAATAAGATGGCCTAAAACTGCTGTAATTTAACTGGCTTTGTAACTAAGTTGTAAGCAGGTTAAAATAATTCCATTAGGTGGTTGAAGTGATTTTGGTAATAGCAAACAATGAATCTGATGCCACATAATTTAAAAACTGTCATCAGAATAAACTAACCCTCGAGAAAAGTTAGTGAGTTAAAATTTTCTGTTTCTCTTGATTATAAATAACCCCAACAGCAAATGTTAGAGAGAATTGTTAACATTTTTTTCTGAAAGATAGAATGTGATGAGAAGGTGTGACAGTTGTTTTTGATTTTCTGGTTTATATCTCAGTGAAGCAAGAATATTGGAGGCTATAAATCTGCTTTATGGCTTTGCAATATATATATATACACATATATACTATAAAGTATAATTTGTACCAAATTGGTAAGATCATACAGAAGTAGAAAGAAAATCTAATATAGGTAATTTAGAGCAAAGAAATGTCATGTGACAAAGATAAATGAAGACTGAGAATTTATTTAAATATTTTCTTTTGGAAGTAACTTGTAGAATATTTAAATTATAAGTGAAGTTTCAATGTCCAGTTTTTTGACATACCTTAATAATGAAGTTGTTTAATTACATTTTGTATGCCACACTAAAATGAAGGTTGTGATTTTGACATGCATGCTTTGAGTCTGCCTTGCATGTATAGTTGAAGGATTTATAGAAAAAGATTAATAGATTTTAAAACACCACTACGTATGTTAAAATATGAAGTCATACATAATGTTTATGCTAATGGTAATTTTAACGATTTTAAGAGTACATTTATCTAATGTCTTCTGTGACCTAGAAGCAATCAGTGACTGAAATTACTATTAGGTAGTCTTTAAAAATTCAATGTTAAGTGTGTACATAAAAATTCATTTTTGAAAAATTATTTTCTAGTACAGAATGGCTCAAAATACTGCAGATATTTATTTAAATACGGTGTTTCTACTTGTTGAAACAGCCCTGGTACGCTTCTTTTGTAATGTCCTCCAGTTCATTCGTCGCATTTCCCTTAATCTCGGGAATCATCTCAAATCTTCTTCTTTTCAAGGGTCTTTTGAGTTTGGGGAACAAGAAAAAATTGCAAGGAGCAAAGTCAGTGAGTAGGGTGGGTGGGTAAGAACAGTGATCGAGTGTTTGGCCAAAAACTCACGAGTTCTGAGGGCCGAATTTCGCAGCAACGTGGTGCATCTTCAAATTTTCGGTCAAAATCTCGTAACAAGATCCAACTGATATCCCACACTCTTCTGCAAGCTCCATGACAGTCAGACGTCGATTTGCCCGCACCAGGGTGTTGATTTTGTTGACGTGTGGGTCGTCAGTTGACATGGAAGGACGTCCAGGACACTCATCATCTTCAATGGACTGTCGACCATCCTTAAAACGTTTATGCCACTTGAAACATGCCGTACGCTTCATAGCAACATCACCGTAAACCGTGTTAAGCATAGCAAAAGTTTCAGTCGCAGATTTTCCAAGTTTAACACAAGATTTCACAGCAAGTCGTTGCTCCTTCAGGTCATTCATTCTGAAATCCGCCAAACGAAAAAATCGGACTTCACTTAAAACCGCGTAGCTAATACACAGATGAATTTATTTGCAATTGGGAAATGTCGTCGTAATTAGCTGATCTGTGCGAACCTAGCGACACCAAGCGGATTCCCCTGAAACCAACTGGAGCCGCGGAATTCAAACAGTCCGCGTATTTTTTGAACAACCCTCATAAGGTTAAGTAAAGTTATTAAGTTAAAACATACACTATTTTTATTGAAAATAACTCAAGGTAAAGAAATAATGATATTTAAATACAAAAAGAAAATTTTTTACATAGAGGAGCGAACAACGTTTCAACCTTCTTTGGTCATCGTGAGGTTCACGTTGTTCGCTCCTCTACGTAAAAAAAATTTCTCAACCCAAACGAGTTGTTTTTACATAAGTATGTTATAATAGTGATTTGTTTGTTACTCTTCATTGAGTAAGATATTGAATATTACATGTATATTAGGTTTTTCTGTTTCATAAATTTGTTTTCAACTGACATTTGTTTTTTATACAATTTAGTCCTAGCCCAGGTGGTATTGTGTTGCCAACACCCCCAGATGCAGAAATTGGTGATTCAGCACTAATGGATCACTCAGATCTTTATGTCTTGGACACATGTAGGTTATTTGCTACATTCAAATTTATTTTATTACATGAGTGTGCATGTAGATTGAACTTTTTGATATTAATTAATGCTTTGTCATAATGTAGAAGGTAATACTCGCACAATATCTGGCTTAAGGGTAGTTGGTTTAGGAAGTGTAGAAGTCAATGCTACAGAGATACCTAGCTTTAAGTTGATAAGTTTATGGAGTTAAAAACTGATACCTTTAAGTTAATTGGTTTTAATATACCAGGTTTAAAGTAAGATACCAGCAGTATCTTAAACATTAAAATTATTAACATTTAAATGAGTTTTGTATCATTTTAAATCAACTTTTTTGACAATTTAACATTTATTTTGTAATTATGAAACCTTTTATACTGGTGATGTTCAACAAATTATGAAATGAATTTTAGTTTACATTTAGTTATAACCCCAACAGCATTTAATGTATTTTTATATTGTGATTTAAGATAAAACTTGGTATATTAGTTAGGTTTTGCATGTGTAAAATTCCATAAGTGTAGTTTAAATAAACAAAAAATTGATGAATTCCTTTGTTTATATTTTATTATTTCAAACAAGAAAGCTGTGTATTTTGTCTGTTTATAGTTCCCTCGCTAAAAACTTTGTGTATGCTGCTAGTCATAGAACATCAGTTGGATCAAAATTGTCTTCCTAAAGTTGTCAGGTAAGTTTTTGTTACTGAATATATTTTACTTCTCATGAAGCACGTAACAAACTAGTTGGATGAATATAGTGATCTGAAATATAAATTACGTTTAAGGATTACTTCTCAACATGTCAGACATGTACTAAATTTTTGTACTAAAGATGTACATGTGTAAATGTTTTCCTAATGTAAATGTTAACAAGTAGGTGTATTTTTATGTCATAACATAATGTGAACATCATTGTTCGTTTCAGGTGGGAAATTGAAGCTATGACCACTAACAACAGCATTAGTAGACCATTACCTACTATGGGATGACGAACAATCTGATTTTGTGTTTAATATACATAATTTTTCAAACAAAAATAACATCTATTTATTTAAGAAATATTAAATTGTATATAAGAAACATGTAGAAGGAAAAATTGTTTTAAATGAATAAAAGGGTATGTGCTGTAAGGTTCTTCTCTGTATCTAATTTTATGTATATGTCTCACATGATTTTGATTTAAACTGTTATTCACTGGTTTTTACACTATATAAAATATTCTATTTAAGTTTATTGTGACTGAAAAAGTGACAGATTTCAGTTTTAATCATATTATTTCAGATAATTCATGTGTTAAAATACAGGTTATATTCAGGTTTTGTAATCTGAAATGTATGAACAGTTTTGTTATTGAAACTAAAGCTATATTGAGATAGACATTTCTGTGATACAACATCCTGCAAGCCATCATTGGGAGGTGTAATCATGGGAGAGCTTATCAGAATTTCATTACAGCTGAGCTTCAGGCAGTTATGTGAAAACTATGCAGTTGATGGGAAGAGTTAGTTTTCTGGAAAGAAAGTAAACAGTTTTATGAGTATTCATGTAATTAGTTTAAAGCTTATATGGTATAATCACAGTAAGGGTTACAGTTTACTGAAACATCTAGTAAGTGGTAAGGCTTTTGAAATGTCATCAAAGCTCAAGGTTATTAATAATTTTATCAGATTTATTATTTACTTTATTATAGTAGTTACTATTATAAGTTGAAAATGTAATAAGTTTAAACACAGCAAGAAATTACAGTTTTGTAAGTTATTATGTTAAGAAGGATCTTGCATAAGTGGAATGAGGAGTAAAAAGTTTTTGGGAGCTGCTGTAGTGAGTAGCATCTTATCAGAATGGACAACCATACATACTATTAATTATATTCAGGCATGGTTGTTATTTAAGATCCCCCAGTCAGAAAATATTTTAAAATGTCTTTCATTTTGTTGTTTAGAATGTCATTTGGTGTAGTACAAAACTGTGTTATCTAGATAATAAATATAAAGTATACATTCTACTAAACTGATAAGCAGGAATTCTGGTATTCAGATGTAACAGAACTGTTGTTCAATTTTTTATTATTAATAGTAAATAATAAACTATATATTTATTTTCTTTTAGAACAGACTATGGTTTTAAAGATATGTTTGTGGTCATTCGAAATGTTCTGGCAAAGGTCATTCATTGTTATAAATTTGGAGTATCATGTGCAAAAATTTGTTATAAATGAGAGGCCTTACTCACATTTGTAATATTAGTGTGTTGTGCAAACGATGTTTATGTAAAAGTCTTGTGTAAAAGGTCTGCACAAAATGATGTGTATTATATGTTGTATTGGATTTTGCATTTTAGTTGTATACCATAAAGAAATTAATCTAGAGATTTTCAGCATGAGTTTCTGAAAAAGTTTCTTGTTATGCCACTGTCAATATAAGTAGTGTATGCTACCAGACTTTCTGAATCCTTGCTAACATGCACTACATAGAAAGTAATTCACCTGTTAGTGATTGTATAACTAAAACTTGCACTGATTGCTGTATGTACATAGTTACTGTTATTTTAAAGCAGCAGGACATTTCATTGTTTGCTGTAATAACAGTTGTTTTGAATCGTTAATGGTATCTGAATGAATGAAAGTTGATGTTTTTTTCCAATTAAAATAGTAATTTTCATTTCTATTTTTGTTGATTTTATTCTTTACAAAGATTAATTTTTTCCATTCACACAAAGTGCCAGTGTCTTTGCAATCTATACTAACTATAGAAAATCTTAAGAAAATCTGAATATATTTTTTACACTGTAGGTACTAGTTATCAGTATGAAATACTAACACATTCTCACATTTTTTTTAGCTTCAATACTGGTGTAAACAGTGATACAACATAACACCAGATTTTGCGTTATACACAGTATTAGTTATTATTTCATGATTACAGTGTTTTATAATTACTCTTAAGCTTTGATTGTATGTGCCATTGTCCTAAAGAGCTCTGTTATTGAGAAAAAGCAAGAACCTTAAATTAAAAAATTTGACTTGCTTCTTCACTATCAAAATTTGTTACCTCCTATGAATTGCTGGGCAATTTCCTAAACATATCATAAGCCTTGAACAAAACTCCCAACCCTTTTTATGTTAGTGTGTATTGCACCAGCCTGTGGTAATGTGTTTATAATTAAACTATGGCCCTTCAGCAATATAAGGGTAACATGTCCTCCATGAGAAGGAATTTTCATTAGAACTAACATGTGGACACAAGCTTGTTCTTTCTTCAGCACTGCTAGTGTTTAGATGTTTTTCAGGATTTGCATACAATTTATTCTTTGTTTCATTCATGTAGTTTGTCTATTTTTTTTTCGTTGTTGTTCAACTACAATACTCTTGCTTATAAACAAACAAAAAAGTTTATGTGAGTAATTTTTTACCTCGAATCATCATATTCACATTTTTTCTATTTAATATGGCCATTACATTCCACTTCAAGATTTTTCCTTCTGCAGTTTCAGTGATGAATGGGGGTGATTTATCAGTCAGCAATGTTACTACCATTCTGCATCAGGTGGTTGGTATTCTTCTACCTCATTCACCTTTCCTCCAGGTCCTGTATTTTTCTGTTTCTTTTATTTCTGCTGAGCTTGTCTCGCCTAATAATGACTTTAACTAGTATTTCCCTCCATTTGCCTTTGCTTCTGACTCTTCTCTTCATGATGAAGACGAGATACCTCTGCTTCTTTCCTTTACGTCTGTAATTACTCAGGCATGTGACATTCTTTATTCAGTAATGTTTTATGAGTCCTGGATTACTCTGTTTTATGAGCCACTGTCTTCTGAATTTCTTTCCTTCACCTATTCACAGATATTTGTTTATTGCTGATGCTTTTCTCTTCATCTCTATGCTGATCCCTATCAGCCTTGAACTTCTCACCTTTGTGCTTTTTATGTTGCATATGATCATGATCCTTCTGTTATCTTGAACCTCAGTTCAACTTGGTATTTCCTCCTTTCTCCTACTTTGTCTTGTACTCTTCTTCAATTTGCTCTCTTTGTCTTACCACCACATAGTTGATTTACTATTTATCTATTTTTCACCTTTTCAGAGGCTTTCTATTAAAACCTGACAGTTTTAACAGAGACACTCATTCATGTTTTTTAACTATCTTGACTTCAATTCATTCTTTGTTAATGTGTGTGTTTTTTTTTTTCATTTCTGAGATTTTTTCTGTCAGGATTCCTTTCTTTCAGATGTATCTCTCCCCCTTCTTAACTCCAAGACCTCCATTTTATTTCCTTTGCAACAAAGTCTTTAATAGTGTTCCCAATTCTTTAGTATCTTTGGCTGAAATTGGTTCCCAGTGGTCTTTCCAGATTTCTTTGGTTTCTTACCTTACTAGGTCATGGGTGCTCCCAAACAAGTTCTCTGTCCTTGGGAGTCACTTGGGGTTGCCCCCTCCTGATGTTCATCCTATTGCCTTTATCTTGTGTACTGCCTCTTTGGTTCTCTTTATTTACCAGATGTTGCCTTGCCCTCACACTTGGTTCAGGCCTGCTCTCTTTAGTCACAATAGGCTATTGCATTGTCTCTCATTTAGTGATCTGTTTTCATTTACTCTGTCTGATGACAGTGGTCCATCTGTTCTGTGTTGTTCTTTCTCTGTGAATTCCTCCTAGCAGAGTACAGAAAAAAACCTTATTTCCCTATTTTCAAGCTGCTGAGGAAGTCAGTATGGATATTTTCTCATTGTGTAACTCAGTCCTACTGGTATGAGATTGTGCAGATGCATCACTCATTTAGGAATTTGGACTGGAGTTTTGCCTGGTAATGTAATATAGGATATTCCACTTATGTAATGAACCAGACTATTCTTGGTAGTTAGGTCCAGTCAGATGTGTTTTCAGCTTGTCCTAAGACACGAGTTTGAGATTCTACTCTAAATACTTGATTTTTGTGGTATTTCACAAGTGTTTGTCACGTGTATAGCTTTAACTACACTTCACACTCATGCCCAGCTGTCTGCTTATGGCAGTGAGGAATGGCTTAGCAGTCTGCCATTTTACCCACCTTGTTGGATCGTTGACGTCCAGCAAAAAAATCTTATGACAATATTGTTTGCTCTACCACCCCTTTTAGGTAGAAAGTGTTCCAGTGAGTGTTGCCATTACAAGCCTCTGTTTCCAATCTCCCTGCTTTGTGGATGTCCTACTCCACAGGCTTTATCTTTCTGATACTGTTTTCAGAAAGGTGCTTATTTTGTAATTTTTTGCACAGACTCCCTCCACTATCTTTGTTGTGGGATTCTAACAGAGAGGTGAGTATCTATCTGAAATATATATTCAGGTAAGAAAAATGTTGATATAAAGTATAGTGTGATCTTGCTCCACTGATCTTCCTAAAACTTATCAGTTTACAGTTTCTCATGATATCAAGTTTTCCAGTCTAGAAAGCTTCAGTATTCTCTTGGCTTAGCATTTCACAGTGTGTATTTTCCACTCTGGACTTTTAATATTTGTATAAGGACTTATTTATCACGAATTGTTACATTTAACAACAAATATCAGATAAAACATGAAAGATTTGGCAGTTTTTGGTAAGCAGCAGTGATTTTTAACACATATTTTAACACAACATTGTGGAATGTTAATATTGAAAGATATATAATGCTGCTTGTCATAGTGGAACACCAAGAAATCAAAGAACAATACTAATATTTCTAGAACATTTGAGTTAAAAAGATTAAAGAACCAAATACATATAAAGCACATCTGTGAAAGAACTAGCAATGGCTCTGTATTACACAAAATTAAGTTACTGTATGCATATATATTAATATTTTATTCTTGATACTTTATTATAATTTTGCAAAAATAACCTAACAAGGATCTCAGAAATGTTTTTTTCTGCCCTCCTAAGATCTTATAGCATTGATTGGAGTACTTTAGACCTTTGTTTAACTAGATGACATGGATAAACCGCAGTACCTTGGAAGTAAATTATTTAATTGAACCAATTAAATATTTCACCATTACAACTTCTTCAGGGCTCTGATAAAACAAATCCACATAACAAGTTAGGTTAAATTACAAACAAACCAAATGTTCATGTAGTAATGATATGTTTGATATTGTTAATGCTACATTTAATTATTAATTTAACCCAATTTATCGTATTGATCTGTTAAGTGATCAGTGAAGCCATAACTTTGAGTGTTAATTTGATTATATACATTATTTCTAGTATACTATAGTCATTAATGTATATACAGTTGTAACAATATTATGTTCCTTTTTTGTGTTAATAATTTATCTTGGAATGTGATTGTTGTGTCAGAGTCACAATATTAGTTTTAGTTATATATAAAAGAAAAATGTGAATTTATGAACTTGCAAATAATGGCTGTTAAAAAGTAAGGAAACAAGATATGAGATATTGTATACATTATCTACTGAAACTAGAAATCTCTGTTTTGATGCCATCAAATGTAATTCTAGGTAACAGCAGTAATTCAAGATGTAAAATGTTAAGCTGCAGCTGGAAATTACCACAGACACTTGTTTGAGAATATAGTGAGCATTTATAGTTTTTATGTAACTCAATCTCAATATATAATTAATGCCTAGACTAATAGACAATCACCACTAAGTGAGTATAATATTTTACCAGTAGAAGAGCAACTTTTTCAGATAAAATATATATATATATATATATACATCTAAAACATTGCTTTAATGAAACGTTTGTCTATTTTAAAGTGATTGATCTATGAAAGTATTCAATAAAAGTTAATATCATATGTACTGATTTTTTTATTCTTTCACTTCATAATAAATATAGTGATTGACCCTTTTAAAGACACCAATTGTATGGAGTACAAAACATTAAGTATGTATACATTCATTACATCTATTATAATTATTGGCTGGTAATTCCTGTTTCACTCTGTATTTAAGTTTTCTAAAGGAAAAATAGGTATTTGTATGAAAGCTAACTTTGTTTACACTGTAATTATGATGTTATTTAAAATATGTAAGAAACAAATAGTTTTCAATACCATTATAACCTTAGGAATACATTTTGTAGTATGTTACAAAAGGTGTTGGTGTAACATACCAAGCCACTTTTGTTGTAGGTTTGCAAAAGAATAATAATATGAAAATTACAAATGGACTGTTTAGAGTGAATGTTTTTTTTCCTTGTAGGTTTAACATGCATTCTTTCTTTGTGCATTTTATTTGTTTAATTCCATAGCTGTCAGTAGTAAAGATTTTAAAATTTTGTTGCAAGTAAGTCTTTACTTGTTAAGGTACTTTTTGCCCTATGTTAAGGTTCTGTACAATTCCTTACGATCCTTATTACAAAACACTACCATTGTTCGTGGTATTTGTTATTTTGAAATCTAAGTTTTTAATGTTACAGAATTAAGATATTTGTTTAAGGAGTCTTGTCATTTAGCCTCAAATATGAATGGTTGAGATTGTTGTATTTAGCTATATCTTTGTTTTTACTGAAGGTGAAATATAAGTATGTGAATTGTGTTGTACTTTTTGTGTGTGTGTTTACGTATGTGTGTGGGGCAGTACAACATAGGAGTCTGTAATCTTTTTGTGATAAACAAGGTCTAAAAAATATATGTATGTACACGTGTGAGCTGTAAATACGTGGATTTTAAACATTTACATACATAAATTTATCAGGTCAAGGAGCACATATCACTTGAATATCCACCGTGTAAAGAAACTAAAATATAAAGGGTATTTCCAAAATGGTATAGTAAAACACTATATTGTCACTTGTGTGTGTGTGCAAGCTGTTACATGTTGAGGAGGCAATATGATCTTGGCTGTAGAACAAGTTGTGTATGTCTGTTATCATTGTAGGCCTGACCATCCTAGACTCACTTGAGATTCAATAAAAAATGAATAATGGCAGATTAGTAAGTTTAGAACAGGAGAATTACTGTTAGTAATTTCAGAAATATACCATTTACTATTTGTTTTGCAGGTCTGAGCAAAAGTATCCTTCAAAAATTACATGTTTTTTTCTTCTGTAAGAGCTAAATATTGTGTTTGGTATGTATGAAAATTTTAAAGACATAGAGTAGTAAGGAGTATGTTAAATGTGTTACCACATTGCATGAAACTTGAAATCTGGAAAGTACGTTTTTAAATTATGTAAAACTTGATGTGTTGAAGACAACAAAGAAAATCAGATGAACTTTGATATTGTATATGTCAGTTTTGGCAGTACGGATTTTTTTGGAATTTGGAATGTGAAGTTAGCAAACTGGGAGACATTATAAGTGAAAAAGTCGTGGAGAGACTACTAAGTTACAGATAGTTGAAGATCATAATTCATTGGATCTTGTAATAGCACTCTGTGCTTTGCATTTCACGTTTTTTTATTTGGCCACATGACACACTACCGTGTGTTTGGATCTGTCTTAGATTGAGTTATCTGTTACACTAGAATATGTATGAACAATTTTGTATTTAGATACATCTGTGTTAGATTGAGTTACTGTTACACTGGAATATGTGTGAATAATCTTGTATTTAGATATATCTGTTGTAGATTAAATTGTCTGTTATACTGGAATATGTGTCAATAGTGTTGTATGCAGATATATCTGTTTTAGATTGAGTTGTTTGTTACTCTGAAATGTAAGTATGAGAATGTTTTTCAGTTGCTTGGTTGGACTATTTGAATACCATTCCATAACAAATCTGCGAATAAAGAAGTTATCTTTTCAAAGTAAATGTTTGTTTCCATATGCTTACATTTGTTACATATGCTGTTTAATAACGTACTTCAAGCTAAGTAAATTTACTGGAAAAGTTAAAAGATTGGGTAAGATATATTAAACTTTCTCATATCAGCTGTTCTACAGGTGTTATTACAAGGTGGTTAATAATTTGTTTATTCAGAAAGTTTGTGAATATTGGCATTCCAGGTTAAATTTTGAAATGGTTTAAAACCTTGATAGACTGAAACACCTTTTCAATGTGAAGATGAAGCTAACATACTATCTGCCAGTTCACTAAATGCTGTCCGGTAAAGGTTGGACTGATTAATCTATAGGAAACTTTAACAGAAAGCTCAGTATATATGCAAGACCCAATATTGCTCTTGACTCTGAAAAGTTAAAGCATTTCTCATGTTCACTTTAATAAAATTAATGGATCTATCTCTATTTTATTTTTGGATTAAGAAGTTGCATTGTTTGATTAAATGAAATGCATTTAAAAGTATTTTAGTGTCTTGAACTATAAGCACAGACAAACATTTCTAATGAGTTTTAAGACAAATAAAAAACTAAACACAAGCTTAAAGCTCAGTTCAAAATTAATCTAATAATTTGTCTGTAAACTGCAAAGGTATATTGTTGATTAATTTATTTCCTATTCAATAATAACGTTTGTAATAAATAATTTTTACTTAAACTTCAATGTTATTTAAGAAACAAATACACACTATAAAATACATTTTTGATTATATAATAGTTGTAACTTTTCTTATGTAACAAATAAAAATACACCTGAATCTTTTTATGGAATAAAATCAATACTTGTTTTCAAACCATGACTGTTCATTAATAAATAAACTAATGGCCATAATTTAGGAGATATATAATGGATTTAAAATGTTTCCACATTTAACTCAGTACTATATAGAAGAAAAATACTTTTTTTTTCTTTTTTTTTTTTTTTTTACAAATAGGAACAGATACATTAGATTAGGAAATAATGTTAAAACTTCACTTTTATATGCAGTTGAAATCTGAATCATAGTTCAGGTAAACTCTTGCAACATCAAAAGATGTCATAATACCTGTCCCAGAAATATTTGTCACACACTGGTTATGCAAAATATTTAATGACGATCTTTCAAAACGCACAGCACAAAAGTTTACAATAGATGAGATCTAAGAAGGGAAATAGTGATGACTTGGGCATATGTTAACACAATCAAGAACTGATACAGCAGGAATTGAACTGAGATGGATCCTCCATGGGAGAAGAAAGGAAAACCAAGAGTAAAAGAAATACGTAAGCAGATAACTGAGTGATAAATTGAAATGTTAGAATGAAATTAAGAAACATTTTTGGGAGAAGTATGATTGGGAGAGATATGGTTCATACCTTATTCCTCTCAGGCATGGGGAGAATCAAAAGTTACTAGAGAAGAGTGTAGGTGTATTTAAAAATATCAATTTTTTTATTCATTTACCAAATGCCTCTGTGAACTCTTAAACTTGATTTAACTCTCGCCTTGGGATGGAGGTATATGCAGCTGTGTTGTTACAAGGTTAGCCAGGATAACACACTAGGATTTCAGTCTGACTTGAAGTGTGACTTAGACATAAGTCTACAGTATATTTTCTTGTCAAAACGTACACTTATAGGTGGACTGATATCAAAAGTAAAGACCTCGTTAATTTTTTGTATAGAAAATAAAGATTTTTGTTCATTGCTTTACACTTGTATATAAACTCTTCCTTATTTTAGGTGTGACACTAATTCACTTGGTAGCTACTGGGTTTATAAAACGTAATTGTAGAAGGCATTTTAGTCCCTTTGAAATGACTGTATCAAGTAGTAAGAGAAGCCCTTTTGGACCAGAGGTTGTTACTAGTTGTGGAAAAATTCGTGTTCTATTTTTTTTTACACAGTAGTAGAGATTCTAATAACAAATACTTGTCTGTACTACTGTTTACCAATACCGACAAAGTAAATCGCATTTACCCTCCAGTACATAAAAAGGATTATGAAAGAATATCTGGATCATTTCCTAAAGTGTTTCAAGAAGGTTGTATGTGGAGTAGTTGAATGTAAATAAAGACAGAATAACACCTGATACTGATCTTTAACACATTAGTGTTCGCACTCTAGATAACTTTGCGATAAGAAATTTGGTACTGGATTATTGCAGTTTCAATTATACGAATAACTTGACAAATTGTAAAGTTACGTTTAAAACTTGTAGGGTTAGACTCCACAAAAACTGGATCAATGTTCAATAACGTGTGCAGCTGGAGAAGTGTCACTTCCAAAAGGTGGTGTCCTAACTTAAGTGGCCCGGCATGGGCAGGTGGTTAAGGCACTCGACTCGTAATCTGACGGTCGCGGGTTCGAATCCCCGGCACACCAAACATGTTCGCCCTTTCAGCCGTAGGGGTGTTATAATGTGAAGGTCAATCCCTCTATTCATTGGTAAAAGAGTACCCCAAGAGTTTGTGGTGGGTGGTGATAACTAGCTGCCTTCCCTCGAGTAGCTTTACGCGAAATTCAAACCAAACCTAACTTAAGAAGGGCATTCAGAAGACTAAAGATGCTCTCTTGAAGATCAGTGATAAATGGCAGATATTTCTAGATCTTGATAACCTTTTGTTGTTTCTTATAGCTATTCTGTACAGCCCTCTAAACGTAGTAGATAGACTTAAAAATTATTGCAAAACGTTACATTTATATTTCGGTAGCTTGAAAAGTAAGGGTTACAATTCACTTTCCGCCAGCAAACTAAACCAACTAATAAAATGAAGTAAAATTGAATGCATAAATTGCCAGTAATACTGAAGTAAATAAAACTGACATTTGACAATAATGCAGAATCAAACAACATACAGGATATATTAACTTAAACAGAATTAAATAAGGCATAGAATAAATGGATTTACATACTGAAATGAGTCACTTTTTGTCATGGTTAGTAGTTTATACGATTAGCAAGTCTCATTTATTGATACCAATATTTTTTTGTAATTATATTTTAAATGCAATATATTAATTACTTATTAGACAGTGATCGTATTCGCTAGTTACCAATACAATAATTGATATCGGATTGCCACATCTTTACTTAATGAAAAGAACTACAGAAAAAAGAAAAGTTAGACTTTATAATACCAGATAGTTGTTTGTAGATTAAGCACAAAACTACACAAGGAGATATCTGTGTTTGGTCCGTTACGGGTATCGAAATTCAGTCTTTAGCGCTGAAAGTCCGCAGACATTCTGCTGTGCTAATGGGGGTCTCCAGATAATTAACTCGAAATAAATTTAATAGAGCATATAACCTTTATATAACTAAAATTTAAGATCCTAATCAAATTAGTAATTTGATTGAAAGCAAAACCACATTGTGCTATATGCTGCGTCCTTCACGAGATATCGAACCCTCAAATTTTAGCATTGTAAATCCATACAGTTACCGCTGTTTTGTCCGGGGTTCTGATTGAAAATAAGACTGAAGTTGAATACAATAGTGACAAGAAATTAAATAACTTACATTGTAAATTCAGCGTTGTTAAACGCGACAAATATGAAGTTTAAACTTTATTGGATTGTAAAAGGTTTTGGTTTGTTAGTTGTTAAGTACAAAGCAAGATAATGGTTATCTGTGCTTTGTCCACCTTGAGGATATCAAAACACTATTTTTAGCGTTATAAGCCTACAGGCTTACAGCTGAGTCTGTGGAGAGCTTGTACAATTTAAAATCAAAATCGAATATAAGGATATGTATCTCAAAACGGCTGGAATGGGTGTTAACACTTTTATTGATAAGGCTCTTAACCTGAAGATGAGCTTGGAAAGTCGAAACGTTGTTCTCTCCTTATCAATAAAAGTGTTAATACCCATACCAGCCGTTCTGAGATACATTTTTATTTCAAGTGGGTTTTTCGTCATGACGAATATAAGGATAGTTTGTTTACTTGTAAAGCTACACAACTGGCTTGATGCACATAGTTATTACAAATATTGGAAAGGAAGCAACCCAGTGGCGGCGCCAGGGGAAGGGAGGGCTTGAGCCCACCCCAAAATGAGCCAAGCCCCCTACATATATTCATAAAATATGGAAAACACAATCGTCGTTGTTGCTTAACAATTAACATCTAAGAGACATAGATCTGTAGAACTCAACATCTTTATTAAGACAGAAGTATGTGTCATGCGTTCCATAGCAACGTACTGAATGCACTGTATTGCCGTTCCCTGTGTAATGCCATTCTATCTTGAGCTTTGACGAAGATTAGACAACCACGTTGATTTCAAGTTACAACAGATCATCAGGAATTTTACTTGATAAATCAAAGGTTTCACAGGTATTTACCCATTAATTTCATTTATCTTTTATTGAAAAGTAAAACATAGCATGCATGTATAAGTGTATTGTGTGCAGGTCAAAACTATGAAGCATTTAGCCGGTGTTGTGTCCTTTGTGAGATCATTTTGCATTGTGTATCAGCCATCCAAAATTGTACTGATGATTGTGGCATACACTTAAAATTGTGACTTACAATCCAATTAATGTTATACTTATGATTTGATAATAACCATATTGATGGCAGTTTGGGAAGCCCCTCCAGTTTACCTCAGCCTCCCCCTCTCCCCCGAAAATATCCTGGCGCCGCCACTGAACCAACCGCCGGTACTCAAGACAGTTGAAAAAAGTATGTTTTAAAAATGCATGTACAGAAGTGTATTGTTCCGTAATGCAACTTAAAAGTACTTTAAAAAATAAAATTCTGAGATCGGAAGTAGCTGGAGTTCAGCTGGGAACCACTAAGCTAGACAACAGCACTTGCTGTCAACCTTTTTGATCACTCTGTATTCTAGCTTAATACTAGAATATTATGCCACTTTTAAAGCATGCCTATCACCTCGAAATGACCAGTGCACGGTTTTAAAGCAAGAGGCTATGAAGTAAATTCCCTATGATATGCAGACTAGGTACGTTTACCGCTAATTACCGAAAATAATATAAAATGAAATATTGAATTTGAAACTTTGCATAATAGGTCATTAAAGTTCTGAAATAAACATAAGTCCAAACACAGGGTAAAATGAACTTATGACAGAACTAAGAAAGGACTACATGTAATTGAATGTAATTACACATAGGTAAGCTTGCAACAACAGTACAACTAATTTCAATAAATTGACTTAAAAGTTGCGGATTGAACGTTGCTGCACATCACATAATAATAACAATATCGTAATAACAAAAGTAGTATCAGATTATAAAGTTATACATCTACTTCTAACTTGGCTTGTGAGTCTGATGTCTCCACTTCATATAACTGGACTCTTTTTATAAATTAGTGTTGTTGATTTTTATTTTACATTTAGAATATTTTTATTATATATTCTACTTTGTTCTCCAGATTACAGTACGTATAGTGTTACCAGAACTGTGTGTTCAATATCACAGGTTTTGGATGACATCTGCCAAACCTTAGATTAACCGATGATATAAGATATTTCGTATATAGCTGCTACTATTCACTTTTTCAGAAAAGAAATATTTTCAGTTTTCTCTCCAAACAAAGTCACGTTAGTCAGATACTGAGGTCCGTGTTTAGAAACATGTACTTTTTTTGCAATCTGAAATATAACTTCTTGGTTAAAGTCAACATTCGTTGAATTTTATGCAAAGATAATCGAGATATATCTACTTTTGCTGTCTTTAATTGATAAAAGTCACACTTAAAGCGGTATATTAAAGGGAAGGTAACTAGTCAATACAATCTATTCCCAACTCTTGGGATACTATTTTACCAACTAAAAAAAGGATTGACTGAAACATTATTACACTCCCGTGGCTGAAAGAGCGAACATGTTCAGAATAATAATTTGAGTCGATCACCCTACTACTAGGCTATGCTAAGCCCTATGTCACAGTGTAATATACAGGGTGTTGCAGGTTCAACCCTACCTTAGAACACACTGTCGTGAAAGAAGGTTGCACTTGCTCAAACAGTGATCTGCTCAAACACTATTATAATAGTGCTAGTCTGTGATACAGGCACTCGACTATTCAATTGTTAGTTGAAACGCCCATTGGTACGATAACAGAAGCAGAAGTAATAAAAGTTAGCCAAGTGTTACAAACGCTTTATCACGTTCAAAAATGAACGTATAACCTCCAGACCATTGTAATTCTATAGTTGATGGTCGTGTGAACAATCAGACCTCAGCGCAGAGACTTGAATTTAGTGTATTTCTTAGGAGGTTTATTGTTGTGTTTGTGGAACCAGATGACCAATTAGTTTGACAGTAATCTCACTTCAAAAAAGATCACCTGCATCTGATAAAACAACCATTGTGCATGTTTTCTTGGAGTATAAGGAATAAGCAGATACTGAAAAACAGAATGATAACACCATTTGAAAGTATATGGTTATATCTAGTAGTTATTGTCAAAAAAGGAAGGAATACCAAGGTTCTGTGTGAACTTCAAATAAAAGAATGTGTTAATGTCTATCAGTGTATTGTTTTCACGGTGCATAAATGAATGTCTAAATGGTCCACTACACAGGATCTGGTTTCTGTGTATTGGAAACTTAACAATAAAAACAGACTTGATTCCTTTGAGTGTTTGAGAAGAGCTGTATGAATTCTGTATCATGTCATTTAGTCTATTTCATACACCTGATAATTTTCAGAAACTAATGGAATGTGTTCTCAACTGGCTGCAGTTGGACTAGAAATATATGATCAATATATGAATGACACACTTGTATTTGATTGTATGTTTAATCTCCTTCGTGATTTACTCGAAGTAACTTGAGCGCCCCTTACTTCAAAACATATTTGCCTGAATTAATTTGGGCATATCATTTCTCGCCTTAATTTTAATTTTTTGCCTAAATTTATTTGCATGCTATCACTTATTACAATCAGTGAATTATGTATCATAGCCAATGGAGAAAAGTATTTCTATTTTTTTGCTGTAGTTTTATTGAAATATATTATACGTCAGATATAAACCAACATATGTAACATTTATTTGTCAAGTACATTTTATGCACAAATATAGTAACAGATAATAAAATAACTTTTATTTCGTTAATATATAAGTATACGCTATCAAATAGCAAAATAACAAACCTATCTTTTTGAGGCCATTTCTGAAAAAAAAATCCTGTCATGTAAAGGGTTAAAGATACATACGACAACTAATAATGGTATTTCAGTGCATGAACGATGCAGGTTTAAGTGTGAAATAACACAAGTCATGTTTATTGATCGTATAGTTGTTAGGGATGTAGTGACAACTGATTCTGTAAATATTGCAGCAGTCAAGGACTGGCTTCTATTTTCTAACAAACAAGAACTTCACAACTTTATATATTATATGTTGTATTAGCAATGAATTTGTTACCAGTTTCTCTAAGACAGCTGCAACAGTTTTTGCACTGACCAATTTTGATGGATGCTTTGCATGGACAACGGAAATACGAATAGATATCGAAAGATACCATAATCAGAGTGCTAATATTGTCTTGCCCTCATCAGATAAAATAAATAACAAACACTACGCGTAATTTCCTACACAGTTTTTTACTCATCAGAGTCAGGGTAGTTGTGTATACACTGTTTCTTAAAAAGATGCATGTATGTGGATTGCACTTTCACTAGCATCTGAATCAAGGATGTCACGATATCATAGAAGTTAGAACATTCGACGTGAATGACGTAAGACATTGCATGATTGAGCATTATGTTTAACCTTATGTCACTAAATGAACTTCAAACCATTCATAGGTTTAGTTGGTCTGTACTTTTTAAAACTTTGACTTTTTAATAGTGCCAAGAGTCACATACACAGTCTGACAAATGACTACTTTTGAGAGGACTGCGGTAAACCATCCAACAGGCTTCAGCCTAAATCATTGAACGTCAATGACTGTGTGCCATTCTAGTGTCTGCCTTACCATCTGCTGATGTTTTGATGCATCTTTCATGGTCGACGCATGTGACATGAAACAGATTCTTACTTTGGGAAGTAGAACGTGATCAATGACTACAACCTTCAGGGAAGACATTTTAAAAGTCCTTCCCAGCTGCAAGTCCAACAATTGTAAGTATATGTACGTTCTTCAAAGTTTTTGTTGATGGCGTTTTTATTATCATTGGTTTATGTATTCGATGCTTATTTATTTTCCTTTATATTATATATATCTTGATCTGTAATGTTAAAAACTTATTTTGTATATTATTGACTTTAACTAACTTTGAGTTTACTGTGGTGTAATTTTTATTGGTAAACTATAATTTTGATATGAAATGTATTTATTTGCTTTTGATGATTTTTGTTTGTATCTGGTTTAAATTTTATTTCATTTCTTATTTTATTTTATGTCTTTTCTTTTGTTTCATTTCATATTGTTTTTCTAAGCCATTGCTGACATTTCTGTGTTAACCCTTTTGTTCTCTTTGTGTAGGTGTAATGGTTTCTTCCACATATCCCCCTATGGTATAGCGATACGTTTGTGGACTTTTACTGCTAGAAATCGAGTTTCAATACATGTGGTGGGCAGAGAACAGGTAGCCCTTTGTGTAGCTTTGTGCTTAATAACAAACAACGTTAACAACGTTTTCCTGAAGAACATAACAACTTTTTTGTAGCTTGTAATTATTTATCTAATTTGTTTGTTTGCTTATTTTTGGAATTTTGCACAAAACTACACGAGGGTTATCTGTGCTAGCCGTTCTAAAATTAGCAGTGTAAAAGGGAAGACAGCTGACTATAACTACCCACCGCCAACTCTTGAACTACTTTTTTACCAATGAATAGTGGGACTGACCGTCACATAATAACTTTGCCACGGTTGAAAGAGAGAGCATGTTTAGTGTGACAGGGATTCGAACCTGCGACCCTCAGATTACGAGTCGAGCACCCGAACCATCTGGCAAATTTGACCAGTAATGTCTAACCTTCAGGGTGAGGACGCCCCTGATATAAGGAAGGTGGTGTTACTATAACTGAAATATTCATGAGTTTTACCCTGTCATAACTCCTTTAAAATGTATCTTTAGTTGGATATATTCAAGCAGACGTTATCTAAATTTTCATGCAAGTGTTCTGCATGTAGTATTGTATTTTTGTTATCTGAATGCCGAAGACCATGAACATCAAATAATCCTTTTACTCAGGAAAATTTGCTTATGACAATGACAAGGAACTCGCATCATTTTTTCCGTGTGTGTGTATGTGTCCAATACTTGTACAAATTTGTATAATTTAGTGTTTTTCCATCCCTAAAAATGTTATTTGTTACATTAAGTGACGTATATAATAACGGATTTTGTTATAAAACACTTTTACTGCTATAAATGAGAATTATTATTATATTTGTCCAGTGTGAATGTTTAAGACATTATTATTATTAACTTTGTCCAGTGTGGATCTCTAAGATATTATTATTATTATCTTTCTCCAGTGTGAATGTTTAAGACATTATTATTATTATCCTTCTCCAGTGTGGATGTTTAACATATTATTATCCTTCTCCAGTGTGGATGTTTAAGAGAAAGTCTTACATCCCTGTAGAGTATAGTCACTAACGAATAAGAAAGCCAGCTTGTTTGTTAAAAAGACAATACAAGCACTATTTGTAAATAACGAGTTGCTCTCTTTGTTGATTTATATTTATTTTTTTCCTTTACTTTAGAGTTCAAAATTATTTTTGCAGTTCATTTACTGAGTCTGTATTTGCAGATACATTTAAACTAATCTATCACATATCAGAATACCTAAGTATTCAATAAACTTGCCTTATGATGCAAATGAAAGGTCACATTAACTTACATGTAGGATCATTCAGAATGTTTTTACACGCTAGATAGAACAAGCAGATATTACAAGGCATCACAGTATGATTAATTAGTAGAATAATCGAAACCAGCAACCTAACATGGTCGGGAAGTCAAGCATTCATCTTTGAACATCGCATAGCTGTATGTAAACTACTTTGTTGTGGTTGGTGTTCATTAATTTTCCCTGAGTTTTCATTATAGTGTATGAAACACACCAAGCATTTCTTTTCTTTTTATTTTAGAGGTGTAAACATTTCATGTTTATAATAAAACATTTATACGTATGCATGTGTAGCTTTCATACCGGTTTTACAATAGAGAAACCGGTTGTAGAATGTGGCTAACTTGTAGTGTTTTAGTTATATGTTGTTATAGGTCATTCTTTGGAAGATGTCCGTACAAATATTTGCAGTTTAGTAAGACTTAGGTTCGCTTTTGAGGCTAACTGGGTAGAAATTTAAAAATATCATCATAAAGTGACCAGAGTGATGCGGGTAGCTACTGTTTTCTTCCCTCTCTCTCTGTATATATATATATAGATGTGTGTGTGTGTGTGTATACATATATACGCTAACTCTGGGTTTCGATACCCGTGGTAGGCAGAGCACAGATAGCCTATTGCGTAGCTTTGTGCTTAATTACAAACAAACAAAGCACATGAGAATACTATACCATTTCAGTGATAATTCCAGTTGTAGATTGAATATTAAATATTCGAATTACAAAAGTCCCCTGATAAAACAACGGTAAATCTTCGTATTTAAAATGCTAAAATCAGCGGTTTGTTTCCCCTCAGTGGACACAGCAGATAGCCCGATGTGACTTTACTGTCAGAAAACACGCAGTCACACAAATTACAGATAAACATTGATAGAATACCAGCATTTGCGCGCACAAGTGTTCCAACAAGTATAGCCTGTTTTCTTGACAAAATACAGTGATTTTTGTGCACAAGTTCTATTACCATAGCAGATGGCCACATTGCACAAGACTTCATGGCACAGCCACAGGAAAACATTTACAAGTTTCTAAGCACCACAACCTTCTTATCGACATGCATACACACAAGCAGTCCACTCTTCTCAGACATCTAGTTGACACTGAATGTGTTTTTGTTTTGTTTTTAACAGGACTACAGTTTACCTTTTCAATAAGAAAGCTGACAACTTCTGTACTAGGTTCATCTCTAGGACACGTATAGCTGAATCAATACTAAAAACAACTTCCTAGATTTACTAAGTGACCATGACAAGATGGAGTCCAAAACTTGCTTCTGCATTCTCACCTAGCTTATTACTATTTCCACAGGCAAAGTTAACTGGGCAGTATATTATTGTGTAAATAATGATCTTGATGTGCTCAAGTATCCATTAGAAAACCAAACTCATGTCAATGTATTATCACAGGTAAATACTGTGTGGTGTGAGATATATATATTAGATAACAAAATTATGGTACCAAATTTTCTGCTACACTCTGGATGGAAACTGACCACTCAACCATTCAAACTTGCTTCTAGGCTCAAATAAGGCTCTACTAGTTGAAATTAGCTAGAAATGTTCCAGCTATTGATCTTTTTACCCTCAATGATTCTGTCTCTTGTCGCGATAGTAACTCTTACACCCAGAAACTTAGTAAGTGATATTATAAAGTAAGGCTCTTTCCCTCATACTTTAAGCACTTCCTTGAAAACCACCATAGATATATACGTGGTGCAGCCAGGGCATATTGATCTAGGACGTTCAACTGGTAGTTGTATTATGACACGTTGTTGTACCAACGGTAGTAGAGCTGTCATTCTGCACGATTACAAATGATTGACGTTGTTTTGAGCTAAATTAACCATTGTTGTTAGCTTCGGTTTCTTCTTTAGTATCCAGTTCAATGTAATACAAATGTTTGAGGTTGTTTTTTCTGCTGCTCCCACAACCACTTTGCTGCACCTACTTCAAACTAAATCACAACAGAAAATGTCTCTATCGGAGATAAAATTTCCTTGAGATCTCTCTCATCTCAGTCAGCAGGCAACATGTTTAAAGTTGCTTCTCATTCAATCTTTTAACATCATTCAGATATGTAACCACGTTCTCTTGAGGTCCATGCTTTCAAGTCTTGAACTCAGTCTGTGGATCACTTGGTTCTCCTCAGAGCTATATCCGTGACCAAATTCAGTAATAACAATGTTTCAATCATTGTATTGCTTCTCATACCCGAGTGTTCTAAGGTGAGAAGTACCAAACTGTCCAAACTCGCAAGAAGCATTGAACATTAATTCAACTATTTTAGAAAATAATCTGACTTAAATGTACAAATAATCCAACTCTTGTTTCACTACTTTAAATAATGACAGGGTAGCCAGTTGCGTTTTATCACTATTGTGAAATGTCTTCGCAAGCAGATGTTTGCAGCCAGTGTGCTTATAGCTATGATGTTGAGATTTTACCAGTGCCTTTCTCATCTTCCGTGTATTATGGGCAAGGTCAGCAACGAAATGTCACAATAGATATCGATGCTCGTCATCATTGTACTATGCTATAAAACATTGTCTTCATGTTTGCCATTGTGTTTTGCTAGCCTGGAATACTCCTTACTGCTCCAAGGATTCACTTAACTGTATTCAAATAATATATTTGTATCAAGTCTTAGAAAATTCCATTCTATGTACATTGTTTAAAATATTTACAGTGACTAGAGGGTTAAATACAACAAACAAACATATTCCATACAAATTTTACAAAAATAAATTATTTGTACGAACTTCATAATTTAACATAAAAAGGAAACATTTATATTGTACATACAAAAAGTGCTATGATATTTTCGATGTTGCCTAACTTATATGTCACGCAAACATCTGTAACATCCTCTAGGAAATATTTTGCATAAGCATATCAAAGTAAGCATAAGCTTTATTGGGTAGTTATTGTTGTATGCTAACAAGGCAATGTGATAGCTTCACAAAAGAATGATCCAGATTGCTCAATTATCTACAAGAAAATCAACCTCATGTTAATGTCTCATCACAGCACTTGGGCACACAACTCTTCAAGAGAATGTAGCCTATTTTCTGGACAGAAAGCAATGAGTCTTGTGCACCAGTTTTATTACCACAGTAGGTTGTTACAGTGCTTTCATCAAGCCTCCTTCAAACAAGACTCCTCTCAGTTTTCTTTCTCTCCTACATCTCATAGCCTGAACAAATTTTGTTTTAAGTTATCATAATTTATTGATTCTTGCATAAGACTAAACACTGGACAGAAAACAGTGAATCTTGTGCATCAGTTCTATTATTATAGTGTACTTGATTTCATTCATGAACCAACAACAAGATATCTGTAACAGGCACCAACACAGTGTAACATTATCATATTCAAAACAAACTCTACTAACACAAATCGTTTATTAACGACGGGCATGCATCCTAGAAACATGGTAATAAGGAAATGCTCTTAGCAATCAACAAATGGCTAATTCTTTGACGATAGAGAAAGATCAATCTTAATCACTAAGCCTTAAGATATCTAAATGTCAGAAAGACCAGTCTTAATCACTAAGCCTTAAGATGTCTAAATGTCAGAAAGACCAGTCTTAATCACTAAGCCTTAAGATATCTAAATGTCAGAATGAATGAAGAATTTCGCCCTCATATACTTTCTGCCAACGAAGTAACAAGGATCTGAAATGCTCTTAGATAGGGATTTCTTATGCCCCCTCTTTTTTATTCAATAGCCCCCTTTTCACAGTTGCATACATGCCATACTTTTCTTCCTTTTTTTAATTCGACGGTTTGTTTCTCTGGCACTTAATCATTCATCGTTAAAAAAATATTTCATAAAGTATTAAATTATTTAATGGTGGACACTGAGCTGATTTCATACCTTTCAGAGAATCACAAAACCAGAATCCTGATTTATCATAACGTTGGGTAAATACAGTTTTCGAATTTTATTTTACAAATGTTTCTGAGGCTTTGCTCAATTAGTCGTCCAGATTATTGCTAGGCTTTTGGGTTGCACGGCTTAAAATAAGTTTTATGGAATGATTACTGTAATATACAATCTTAGTCTAAAACAATAATTACATGTACAATAAGTTTAAAATTTTTCACGCCTCAACAAAAATTCAGAAAAATGACTACGTGTACATATTTGAATGCAGATATACTCGTTATTTAGTTATGAAGAAGTATCAGTTATTTGACTTACTTTGGTGTAGTATCGCACTTATTAAATCAAACTATTTATTTTTATTTCCGGTAAAGTGATATAGTGTAAAATATAAATTACATTGGTTCGTAAGACTAAACACTAGCAAATAAACTCAGGAGTGGAATAAACATATGGTAATTCAAGTAGCGGAAGGCACTGAATTAAGATTTTTTCCTTTTCTTATCTTGCCTTTGATCAAGTTATTGGATAATAAAACTAAAACACCAAATTACTATATAAGGTTTGTTAACAAACTTCGATAGACTTAATTAAACAAAGATTGAACAGAGGAAATGATATTGTCCTGGCATCTCAGAACACAAGTCTTTAGCTTTTGGGTTACTGGGATCCCAGGAATACCTAGTAAATAATCCATACTTCCTTTACTCCTTTCGGACCCCGCATGACTAGGTGGGTTAAAGCAATCAACTCCTAATCGGAGGGGCGCAGGTTCGAATCCCCGTCACATCAAACATGCTCCCCTTTCAGCCGTGGGGGCGTAATAATGTAACGGTCAATCCCACTATTAGTTGGTAAAAGAGTTGACGGTGGGTGGTGATGACTAGTTGTCTTCCCTCTAGTCTTACATTGCTAGATTAGGGACGGAAAGCGCAGATAGTCCTCGTGTAGCTTTACGCGAAATTAAAAAAAACAACAACAATACTCCTTTTGACGCTATATTACCAGTCCGCCGCTTATCATAATATTTAAGCCTGGTTAGGCTATCTAACTGTAAGAGTGAATTTTTTTTTTCTCCTACATCCTTTGCCAGTAGCATTACAGATATCTGAAATGTCCTAGGGCAAGGATTTCCTGTATCCCCCCCTCTGTTCATTTAACCCTTTTTTCACAATTGCATATATGTCATGCTTTCCTTTCTTTCATTTATTCGTTCAGCATTTCCTCTGTCACCTAATCCCTCCACGTGACTTTTGGCCCCTTTCGTGGAAATAAAACAGCCTTGATAGGAGAACCAAAGTGACTATAATCCAATAATGGTAGCAGTTATGATTATTTGAAACTTCTCGTGCGTACCTTCTGCTCAGAATATATAATTGTTTCCTTTGAAGTCAACTTGTTTAGTCAATTTCTCTTGATGGCCAGAATTCCTAATATCTTCTATCCGTCTTTGGTCGCCGAACTTCATAAGTACTTCATTTTCATTTTCAATTTTTAAAACGATTACTATTGGCCAATAACATCATTTTGTTAAAACATTCTGGAGGGATAGCAAAGTTGTGTCAAAATGTAGAACATTCTCAATCCCAATAGCAATAATGAACAAAAAAACTAAGCAATTACTGCTTTCTTAAGTAGTTTAGTGGTTTCTTCCGCAAGTGAATCTAATTTACTTCACTTTCCCGGCCTGGCATGACCTTGTGGTTAGGGTCTTCGACTCATAATTCGAGGGTCACAGGTTCGAATCCCCGTCATACCAAACATGCTTGCCCATTTTCTGTATAATCACTTGATGATGTAACCTTATATTCCATAGTGGACTATCAATCAAGTATATGAATGCTTGCTGACACATTAAGACTCTTAACGATTACATCACATAGCAACCGACTGCATTTCCGGTTAGACAAGGAAAGAACGGGGTTTGGAAAACCGACATTCGTTAATTCATTTGCGAAGGAAATTTTGATCATATCATATGTCCTGTAAAGATTGGAAAGGACAAAACAAGGTCTGAATGGAGGTAACTTATCTTTTATCTCTTAGTAAATGACGCTTCTGGTCTGTTCTTATCAGTAGGGTGGTTAAAAGTACCGAGAAAGTTAAACATACAACTGGAAAACTGTAATAAGGAAACGTTCTCAGCAATCAGTAAATGGTCAATTATTTGACGGTGGACACTTGAGTGACTTTTTTTTTTCATGTAACAGCAAGAACAACAATAAAAAGTCGAAAAGTTGAGAAATTATCAAATTTTACAAATGTTTATGAGGTTTTGTTAAGTCTGTTGTACAACAAGAAGAAACACCAACACACAACAAAACCAACTTCATTAAAACAAGAGATGAGCCCCCTAGTGAGACAACGGTAAGCATATGGACTTACATCCGTAAATCCAGGGTTCGATTTCCCTCTCTGGTCGCAGCAGATAGTCCAACGTGAAACAAACAAATGATTTTGGCCGTTAATTATATATAATTAGACTTCTATGGATAAATTAATGGTAAAAATATGGAAAATTCAATCATGTTTCATTGTTATGTTTAACACTTACTGAAAAATATTATAACTAAATTATACTAAATCGACTTGTCACTACAGTACTCGATATTATTGTAAAAGCTATTATAAATGTTACAACTTGTTGTAATAATTGTATGCTTTAGTAATATCTAAATATTTTTGTGTGTTTGTTTGTTTGGAATTTTGTGCAAACCTACACGAGGGCTATCTGCGCTAGTCGTTCACAAGTTAGCAGTGTAAAACTAGAAGGAAGGCAGCTAGTTATCACCACCCATCGCCAACTCGTGAGCTACGCTTTTACTAACGAATAGTGGGTTTGACTATCACATTATAACGCCCCTACAGTTCAAAAGGCGAGCATATTTAGTGTCACGGGAATTCGAACTCGCGATCCTCAGATTATGAGTCGAGCACACCCTAACCTCCTGGCCATGCAGAGCCAAATATTTTTGTAATGATATATGATGTACTGTTAATTTTTACAAGTTGTCTGTATTCAGTACATAATTTTGTATAACTTGTTATTCTCAAAGACAGCTCATAGAGAGGAGTTGAAAGCTTTCTTAGAAAATACAGAACGTAGAGAAAAACAAAACAAAAACAGATTGAGTTATTGTTATTTTCAATATTGCAAAATATTATTTTAGTACACAAGTGTTTTATTATAACTTTTTATATGATATCGGGGTAATATTACTTAGGTCTTCAAATACCCGAACTTCTAGATCCTGGGCAATTGCCCCACCTATCTTACGTCACTGTCCTCTACCGTCACACCTGAAAGCTCCAAGCAATCATGAGTGTATGTGGAAGCAGCCTATGTGACTCATGAACCGCAAAGTTTCTGTACAGGTAGATTCGAAGAATAGAGGTTGTGTTTAGCTCGAGTTAGTACAATACTGCACTAGTAAATCCCGTGACACACTTTATAACAAAGAACGTAGGTTTAAAAACTATTGTGTCTTCATATCAGCTGACATTCTTCTAAGATAAAGCGCTGTTGTTATGCCAATGAATCTATAGATAATCGTAAGGTGTTGTGGATATACAGCAACTGTAACTGAAGGAATGTTTTTACCTTTAAAGCAACGACAGTTAAAGGTGGGGTTTCCATGTTAACGTAACACTTTAAGAGAATATGAAATTCGTGTTAATATTTTGTGTTCAACAAAATATTTCTCTATATAATACAGTAGCTTCAAAATATTTTAATAACTGATTTCATTTATTGTATTGAAGTTATGTCCTGGAAGCTAAAAATTTGACAGTATAATATTTGCAAAAATAACTTTTTTTATTTTTAAAGGAGGTAAAATTCGGAATCTAGGAATATTTTAGTTGTATCTTCATAGACCTCAGTGTCTTTCAAGCAGTTCAAATTAAAAAGAAAAGCTCAGATTGATGCATCCTCAATAAAACAAGATTGTCAATATATATATGTATTATAATTAATCAGTAAGGTTGTTCAATAAATTAGTTAATGAGTTACGTTATTACATGTTATATAACATTTTATAACTTAGGCTTAACACGGTTTGAATCCTCTAACATTAAAATATTGTACATTTTACCCGGTATTATTATAATTTCTATAACTTTCAGGTATTGTATACACGAATGAATCATCTGTTGAGGAGGGCAATGAACGCGTTCACATAATTTTCAAAGTGATTACACTTTCTACCGTTAATGCAAAAGCCAGGTGCTCGAAGTGGGAATTCAAAGTACGTTATCTTTCACTTTGAGCACTGGTTACAACCAGTTTAATTATTTTGTCGGATTAAGTGCACAATATACATTATTAGGTTTTACTTATAAGAAATGCTTTTTACAGTGAAAATCTTGTGTTCACATCTTGAAAGTTTTGATATAGTTCATTGATGATAAATTAATCTGGTCGCTGTTACTAATAAGTACCTCTTATTTGATGGAATAACATAATTATCTTTATATTAAATGTATGTTGTAGGGTAAATTCGTATACAAAGAATATTCACACAATTCAGTTGCTAATAGCTGCTGAAGGCAGTTTTCACGATGTTACAAGTGTTGTTGCGTTTGTATAACTTGAATCAAACATCTTCCTATGAATATTGTCTTTTGAAAGTTTAACTCAAGCGTGCGTATGAGTCACAACTGCATTCAAGTATGCTGTAGCAAGTGCTTACCACATGAGTCATTAGTATCACAAAGCGTGGAAATACAGATGAAGTAAGTGGCTGAACAATCGGGGCAATACCCGAAAGTTTAGTTAGCACAAGTACATGTTCAGTTTCTTGTAGCAAATTCAGTGTTTGTACACACTTGTTTACTAGACGTTATTGTTTATATGTTTTATAAACCTCATTTCTGATTGGCCATTTTACCTCAGCTTCACCCAAAAATACAATATATGCCCTAAAAGAGCCTTTGATTTTAGAAAGCTTTGTTTGTTTTGAATTTCGCACAAAGTTACTCGAGTGCTACCTGTGCTAGCCGTCCATAATTTAGCAGTGTAAGACTAGAGGAATGGCAGCTAGTCATCACCATTTACCGCCAACTCTTGGGCTTTTCTTTTATCAACGAATAGTGGGGTTGACCGTAACATTATAACGCCCCCACGGTTGAAAGGGCGAGCATGTTTGGTGCGACCTGGATTCGAACCCACAACCCTCGGATTACGAGTCGAACGCCTTAACACACTTGGCCATGCCGGGCCTATTTAGAAAGCTCATTCTCTTTATAAAACACATTTTAAAAAATTGTTTCCTTCGCTTTCTGGAACGTTAGTTTGCCTGAAGAGTTCTGTTTTATCAAAAATATATTATATTAAATTAAAGTATTAACTTCAAATAAGTAAGAATTAGCTAATTTATTATTACAACTAATATTCAAAATGGCGCCGCTTTCCATACGGTAAAGAAGAAAGTATTGGAGTAATTACTATTGTGCATCGTAACTGATGTAATTTTGTAAATAGCCAAACATAAAATTAAAATTGGGAATATGTATATCAAAAGTTACACACACACTTGTATATATGTGTGTATACTTGGAGAGGGAGATTCCGTTTAAAAGTCCTTCTGTTCTATTATTAAATGTTGTTCGATTTTGGCACAAAGTTACACAATGGGTTATCCGTAATCTTTCCATTGGCAACTGCGAGGAAACGAACCCCAATTTTTAGGGCTGTGAGTTAAATAATTTGATGCCGACCTGAGGAGAATTTCATTATTAACGTTAGTTGTCGTTGCTTGTAAATGTTAACCATTGCTAAGACTATTTATTTGCTCGATTTTGATCAGAGTTAACTGATAATTATTAAACATAAAACGATGTGTAACTGCAGAAGGTCCCCCGGTGGGACAGCGGTAAGTAATTCTTAGAACTTACAACGCTAAAATCAAGGGTTCTATTCCTCTCGATGGACACAGTAGATATCCCAATATGATTTTGCTATAAGAAAAAAAACAAAAACACATACACACATAACTCCAGAAGTTATTACGGAAGAACTCTGAATTTCGGAGGTTTGAGCAACGTTCGAGTCCCTTCGACACCATAAAGTATACCCCATACTTTTAACAGTGGGGGACTTATAAGAGTGGCAGCCAATGATGGATTAGAAAGTGATGTTGACTGTCTGTCTTCTTTCTGGTTGGCCCGGCATGGCCAAGCGTGTTAAAACGTGCGACTCGTAATCTGAGGGTCGCGGGTTCGCATCCCAGTCGCGTCAAACATGCTCGCCCTTTCAGCCGTGGAGGCGTTATAATGTTACGGTTAATCCCACTATTCGTTGGTAAAAGAGTAGTCCAGTCCAAGAGTTGGCGGTGGGTGGTGATGACTAGCTGCCTTCCCTCTAGTCTTACATTCTTAAATTAGAGACGGCTAGCACAGATAGCCCTCGAGGAGCTTTGTGCGAAACAAACAAATCTTTCTGGTAAATAATTTAAAATGAAAGAGAGATAGAAATCTTTAGTAGTTTTGCCATAAACACAAATTTATTAGGTTCTTATTATTTATGTTTCCTTCTAACAAACCCTATGATTTAACTTAACTTTCTTATTTTATTTTTGTTCTATTTTGTTCATGCCAGTAAACGCCAATTTAATTTTATTAAAATTTTAGAAGGCTTGTACACAGTGTATCAGTAAGCAACTGCGAACAAAAATGTGGCGTTTTTGAGTGTAAGTTTCCGTCTTGAAGTATTTGGTGCATTTAAATATTATAATATTCAGTTTTATTTGTATATTTATCTTTTAGATGAAAATATAAATTCATTACGGGTGTGTATAATTAACAAATATACTGCATTGGTGTAGGTAGGAGTTGCCAAATGGGATGATTCACTAGATATACAGATTTTACAACGAGATATAAAAAGGCAGCTGAAACTAGTGCGTATCTGGGGGCATGCCCTCCAGATAATTAACATTTTGATATGATTTATAGATGTTATATAAGTTAAATATGTAAAAGTGGAAGTGCTGTAGCATCCTCGCTTTCGACCAGTGGTGTATTTAAGGTTGTGTGGGCCCAGGAGCTAATAATTTTTGTGATCCCTAAATCCCATGCAATTTTACATAGAATAAAATTGTCAATGGGCCCCCATTAAGACCATGGGCCCTAAGGCTGGGCCCCTTCAGCCCATACCTAAATACGCTACTGGTTCCGACCCCGCTGTACTGTTTTTAATTTTTAATAACATGTTGTTTTTAAAAGTATCGGTATGAACACTTCTTCACAATATTGTGTTAATCCGAACCTTTAGATAGTTTTACTGTTGTTTTTATAAAAGTACATTCTAAATAAGGGCTCAAACCAAAAAGAAAGTTTTAATCATTTAGATGTACCGTACACACGTCTTTTTTCTAATATTCAGCATATATTTTTGATTAGCTGAGCTTAGTGACTTATTTAAATGAGTTTATTCACAAAAAGTTGGTTGCCAGTCTTTTTTTTCCACTTAAATAGCTAATGCACAATGAAGCACAAATAAATGCTACTCAGTATTTAATATATTATAAAGAGAAACCGCTATTATAACATGGTGCCAATTAAATTGCAATTCAGGCATCTCAAGATCAGTCTTATGATATAAAATACAAATGACTGAAAATTCAACCTATGTCTGTGTATGAACACTTGGTCGACGTTCTTTTATGTTCTTACAGTTTACGATGTTTCACTTCATTTTTCTCACTATGAACATCGAGGGCAGCCTGGTACTGCTTGAAGATCAATGTATTTAATAAGTCCTCAGTTATTCTCGACTATTCTACTAAAGAGCTATGTTCAGAGCATCGCATATTAAGTGTTAAGAGTCTTTTGATGGAATAACACACGCTTTCCAGAAGTATTCTATGGAATCGAAAAGTTATGAGTCTGAAAGAAGTGACACCTGGTAAATTTTTTTCAAGAATATGTCGTTTAATTTATCATAATTATAGATCAAAGGGTCGTTAGGGGTGTTTTATGTCGTGTGAGGCTATTATGTTCGAAAATATTCTTTTCCTGCTCTCACTATACTTAACAACACTGTCGTGCGACATGTTTATAAATTAAAATGGAATGAATCTGTTTCAAGAGCCTCTTCAAATGAAAATCGGACTGTATATAACTGCAAGCTAAAGCTCCATACGTTGTTGGTCTAGTATACGTATTCTGAGCACTACTGTAGGCGAGATATTTGTATCCTGATATAAGTAAGATACATCTTTATAGACGTCTGAAATCAGACCAACTTTCGGAAGCCTGTCTTTAATCATCTGTACACTCGCACAACAGCTGGTTGCATCTACGAATATCTGATGTAACGTCAGCAACTATATCATACGGATACGATAAACTTAAATTGACAGATATGTAGTTGTCTTGTGTCTTGAATGATTGTCTGTCTTGAACAAGTGCCCGAACAACTGTACCACGTTACTGCTTCTAGATATACCATTTTCCCATTAAGATCAAATTAGTAACCTCAATAATTATAAAAACGCCAGGAAATATATTATGGAATTAAACTGAATTTATCTAACTCCTATTGATTTTGAAGTACAAAAGATACGGACAATATTAAAAGAGTAAAACGCAAACTTTATTATCACACAAAACAATAAAGATGTAACCATATGCAGTAGATACAAGAGCAACACTAGGTCTCAAAATGTCATCAGAAAACCAAAAATACCTAAGTGGACGACACACTTTATTCATGTATAACTAGCACATGAAATGGAATTAATAATGTTCGTATAAGTAAAAGTTTGAAAATGTTAGTAAACGAAATAGTTAACATTTCTGAACTGAGAGAAAAAGGAAACATGGCAGTGAAATGCTATGATTGGAGAGTTTCCATTTATTCTGCGGTACTCTCAGAAAAAACTGATTTTCATACGGGTATTAGATGTTTGTTTTGAATTTCGCGCAAAGCTACTCGAGGGTTATCTGCACTAGCCGTCCCTAATTGAGCAGTGTAAGACTAGAGGGAAGGCAACTAGTCATCACCACCCGTCGCTATCTCTTGGGCTACTATTTTACCAACGACTAGTGGGATTGACCGTCACATTATAACGTCCTCACGGCTGAAAGGGCAAGAATGTTTTGGTGCGACCGAGATTCGAACCCGCGACCCTCGGATTACGAGTCGAACGCCTTAACGCGCTTGGCCATGCCGGACCAAAGTGTTAGATGACACTGCTTTATAATTCGAGGATCCATCAGGAAAATTATGTAGTAAATATACATTTAGCTAAATGACTGAGGATGTTAGCTGGAAAATAAACACATTAAACACATGATGTAAAGTGTAACACTAAGTTTAATATTCTCTCAAAACATAGTAAGGTTACTTACGTAAGACACTGGACTGTCGCTTCCTTCAAGATTAGTGAATTGGACATCAGTTGTTGTCTCTCAGAATACGTTTTCTTCAATCAACTCATGTTGAAAATCCCAGTGGACCTGTAAGAATCCAACGCTCCTTAATTAACCGCAAGCGTTGTATTTGCCCATAAAGATTGGCACTGTCCGTGTGATTTGTCGTTCTTATACAGCACAGTGCAGAACACTATTGTCGCTGACCTGGTTGAACGATGAATAACGTTGCAACTATATACTCCTACAGACAGAGCAGTTATTATTTACTAGAGATCAACAGAGAGCAAGGTTTGGCATGACCAAGTAACTAAGGAGTTCGAATCGCAATCAGAGGATCACGAGTTTGAATCTCCGTCCCATTAAATATGCTAGCCCTTTCTACGAAATAGCATATCTACGTTTGATTGCATTTAACCGTCAACAGTTACGAGTTAGGCCTGGCATTGCCAGGTGGGTTAAGGCTTTCGACTCGTAATCTGAGGGTGGCGGGTTCGAATCCCCATCGCACCAAACAAGCTCGCCCTTTAAGGCCATGGGGGTGTTATAAAGTTACGGTCAATCCTACTGTTCATTTGTAAAAGAGTAGCTTAAGAGTTAGCAGTGAGTAGTGATGACGAACTGCCTTCCCTCTAGTCATTCACTACTACATTAGGGACAGTGAGTGCAAATAGATCTTGTGTAGCTTTGCGCGAAATTCAAACCAAAGGAAAAAAGGCAACCAGAGTGAAAATAACTACTTTGTTTGTTTGCGTGGAACTAAGCACAAAGCTACACAATGGGCTATCTGTGCTCTGCCCACCATGGGCATCAAAACCCGGTTTCTGGGGGGCAAATAATTGCTAAGCCAAAATAGAATCAGACTAAAAATAATTTGAAAATTGATTTATTTATACAAGAAGACATAAAATGCAAAATATGCATGCATGCCACAGTCCTATGACTCCTCACGTGCGTAAAACACTTAAATCTGTTCACTATAATATAGTTATTGTTTGTGAACAACTTACAATTATTTGAATCACTTTAAAAAGAGAACTTAAGCAACATTGTGAGAGATCACTATATATAAAATTAAAACTGATTAATTACTTATTTGCATATCAGATAACACGACTGAGTGGTTTAACGGTAAGCTTGAGGAAATAATAACGTTAAAAGTCATGGTTCTGCTATTGGTGTATTGCTGGGGTGAAGTTCTAAAAAAAAAACAAAATAGAGGTACACAGCTGGGTGAGGTATATCTCTTTTTGAAACAGAAAAAAACACACATAAAAACACGATAAAATAGCTTAAGTAAGTTCCGGTACCAGTGCCGCCTTATAAAATAAGTTCGTGTAATAAATAACGGCCGAATTTTATACCTGGCGTATTGTGTAAAAATTTTAAATTAAAATATTTCATACATGGTTCTATTTTTAAAAGTAAATTATACAGTTGTAAACTACATTTCAATGTTTTGATTTATATGTTTGCTAAAAGAAGCTTGTCGTTTCAATGAGATCAAGGATTTATTAATTTGGGCAACATCTAGAGACAAGGGTGGACTGTTTACAAACACTCGAAATTAGTTTATGATAAATAGTAAGTAATGAATGAGAAGCTAATAAGTTTAGTTTAGATTTAAAAGTGAAACATATCGTGCCTTTTAGAAAAACAAACAAAAAAATTATCTGAGTTAAGAGTGCTTATCATACCCTTGGAATTTCTGTTGAAAAATTATGCGCTTAGGCCTACAATTGCTAGTGTTTTTTGTTTGTTTGTTTTTGAATTTCGTGCAAAGCTATACGAGGGCTACCTGCGCTAGCCGTCTCTAATTTAGGAGTGTAAGACTAGAGGGAAGGCAGCAAGTCATCACCACCTACTGCCAACTCTTGGACTACTCTTTTACCAACGAATAGTGGGACTGACCGTAAAATTATAACGTCCCCATGGTTGAAAGGACGAGCATGTTTGGTGTGAAGGGGATTCGAACTGATCTTCAGATTACAAGCCGAGTGTCTTAACCACCTGGCCATGCCAGGTCAACTGCTAGTGAAAGTAGCCTATAGCCAACATTAAGAAAGATAACGAAGGATTTTCTTTGGTATTGCTGCATGGTGTTCCATACATAAGATTGTTTACTGTTAGAGTTAGCATTTGGTTTAACATTTAATGATTAATTAGTTCTCATAGAATTAACATTAAAAGTAATTATTTTAAAGGCAATACTTATGATAAATTTCGTTACGTAACTCAGTAATTACTAAGTCGTGCGTTATGTGTGTATACCAGTCATTGTTGTATTTTTGACGTTATCTTTCTAGAAATCGTAAAGGTTTTCTTGCTATGTGAGTATAGTCAGAAAAAAAAGAAATAGTGAAGTTAACCGGCGTGTGCATGATTAGTCTTAATGGGTGATTTCTACAATATGTTTCACAACAGGGATAAACAATAATAATATTTCTTGTTATTTGGGCTCTAAAGCAACTGAACCAGCATGTGTAAACTTCTGGCAAAAAAAAAGAAGAGACAATTATTTAAAGCTCTGTATACAAGTGTGGTAACCAACAAACATTAAGTGAAGTTAAAGGCAACAAGAAAAAATCGTGGCAGGTATTTACTTCTTAAAGTGAATTTGTGATACCTTACTATATTATGGTGTTCAGGGATAATATACCCACATAGATGTTAAATTTTCGATAAGATCGAGGGAAGAGTAATAGTAATTTTAGAGATTGTTGGTATTTGCTGACATAGAAACTTGACGGATGTCTGGTGGACGGAGAAGCAGGGAGAAAACCGAGATTGGTGGCACTGGTGTTGAGGACGACATTGTTATGAAGAAGCAAGATGACAAAGTTCATAGAAAGGGTGTCACAATGGACGCCCTTTTAACAGGATCATCTAACGGCTGAGATCTATAAATCCAATGCCATGCATGGCAAGGATGAGAAAATCCAAGAGTTCTGGGAAATATGTTGCAGGTGGAACTGGAGATCCTCGAGAAACCCATTTTCACAGGACAGGTGCCAGATAATCTAACTGTCATGCACCTAGAGTTGAAAATGAAACATAAATGGATTAGCAAAACGTTTCGAGCGTTTTAAAGTTTCTTTTATGGCTAGGTATTTGTTATATCGGAACATTGTTTGGTATGATGCGCTTGTTATTGTGTGGATGGCGAGAGTTAAGGCGGTTTTTCTTTTCTACTTTTATGTAGTATTTAAATGCAAGGGATGTTAGTCTTTCGTTTATTGTTTGAATATTACTTGTTTTGTGTAAATCACTTGTTTGAGTAAATTTTGAAAGTCTTAGGGCTTGTTTGAGAAGTCTTTTCTATTCTAATTGGAATTTATTTTAAATTCTACTTGACATGTTGATGGCGACTTGACACCCGTATTCTTTTACGAGACGTATGTAAGATTAATTAATTTATATTAGTGTTTCTGATTTGCAATCTTTGTTTCTTCTTACAGTTAACCTTAAATATGAATTATGCTTGCTGATGAACTTGCGTGTGTGCTTGAAGTGTTCAGCCCACGTAAGACAGCTTTTAAAGGTTATACCTAAAAACTAAGACATATTTTTATTTCGGCATTGCTTAATTTGATTTTCACAGTTCAAAATTTTTAAAACGTTTGTTGAATGTGCGTCTAAATATTCTTCTTGTTGTTTTTAGTGGGTTGAGAGTTGCTATCTCATTATTATACCAGCTGATTATAGCATGTAGGAATTTTTTAAATGCTATTGGCAGCTATTAGAGAGTTTCGCGAAATGCCCCAAACAGCAATATTTGTCAGCGTATTGTGAGAAATATGTGTATGTTAGGTTATTAACAAAGAATATCTGTGGGAATGATGAGAGGGTGGAGTCTCCTGGAGCTCCTGCTGTAATGTTAAATTGTTAAAAGATGGTGTTATTAACTTTGACAAATGCTGTTCATTCATTAGGGAATTTGAATGTCCACCCGTTTATTGTATTATTTACTTTCATTTTATGTAACTGGTATCCGAGGGCATTGTGTCTAACAGAGACAAAGGCTTTTGCTTGGAACTGGTATTTTCAACCCACTTAAAAATTAAAAACTTAAGTGAAGTTAGACTGTATGATTGTTAGTTTAGCCAAAGGGGGCGACATTTAAAAGTGAGCTTTACAGCTTAACAGAAATCAGAAGGATAATTTTGTCTTGTCAAAGGGTATTCTAAAATAATTGAATCCACCTGTGTGGACTTTGATAAAGACGTGCCACTCATTTAAAGTTCGTAGAGAAAAAAATAATTTGAACTGTTAATTGAGTTCTAAACTAACTGAACTAGTTGTGTGGACTTTTGACAAGAAAACAGAATAACTTACAGTGTTAGATATAACTATGATATCCTATAGTGTAAAGAACTTCATACATAAATTCGACTTGTTTTGAATACATTATTTTAAAACTAGTGGATTGTGTGTTTATTGTTCGAATTTATCACCAACAAGTCACAAACACATACTGCAAAAGACTCTCAGCCCATATATTAAAACCCTGGCACATGGATTGAAATTCGGATTATTTTTACCAGATAATCAAAAAATAACCGCCTAACAAAGGAACAAGTTCCGACAATACGCACAGAATGAAGTTTAAAATATATGAGCCTTTAAAATTGAATACTTGATTTATTCTAAATGGTCATATGCAATTGTAACCAATAATAATATTATTACTAGTGCCAAATATAAAGTAATAATTCACAATACTTATTTATAGGTGTGTTAGAACGTGGACGAAAGTATCCGGGGCCCAGCATGACCAGGTGGGTTAAGGCGTTCGAATTGTAATCTGAGGGTCACGAGTTCAAATCCCTGTCTCACCAAACATGCTCGCCCTTTCAGCCGTGAGGGCGTTATAATGTTACAGTTAATCCCAATATTCGTTGGTAAAAGAGTAGCCCAAGAGTTGGCGGTGGGTGGTGATGACTAGCTGCCTTCCCTCTAGTCTTACACTGCTAAATTAGGGACAGCTAGCGCAGATAGCCCTCGGGTAGCCTTTCGCGAAATTCAGAAACAAACAAACATTTGGTGAGCCAGCTAGGATTATATAGTTGTAAATGTTTTGGGTTGAAGACGTAAATAACAGTGGGAATAAGTATGGCTATGTACACACAACTGTAGTGATGGGAGAAAAGAGTTTAGAGATTACAATCATTCTATATAACAATTTCAACAGATTTTTATAAATGGATAGAAAGATGAGAGCATCTTGAATTAAAAGAGAGTAAACTACGAGAGTTTTTCAAACAATAAAAAGAATTAAAGAGAGAAGAGTGTAGGGAGAGAAGGAAAAGGATAAAAGAAAAAAGAAGACTGTGAACAGAAAGAATAAAAATACAAATTGAGAGAGAAGAAAACGAGAGAAAGGAAGACTGGAAATTTAGAAATAGAAAGAATAAACGCAAAAATTATGAAAGAAAAAATGAAAGTGAGAGAGAAGAGAGACTGGAACTAGAAAGAATAAGAGCACAAACTGGAAATTTCAAGCTCACCTAACAGAAAAGAGAAGAGCTCAAGAATGAGAATGGGGTCAGAGCCTTCTGACCTAAGCTGCTAAAATCTGATGAACAAAAAGATGACATGGATGTATCTTGAGAGATACAATAGATTTTCCCAAAATCAGAACAGGGACAGTCTGTTTCAGCTCACTTCTCACAGGAAAAGGCTTACAAGTGTATGCAGACACGACTTTAGAAGATGTCATTATTTATGACAAATTAAAAGTGGCTTCGTTAAAAATGATATGAATTTACCAAATAAATTTTTCGTTGGAAATACAGAGATGTCAAACACTTTATGATCACGTGTTCAGCTAACATGTCATCATTCCTAAAGTAGAGAGAAGATGAAAAAGTTGGCAAAATAGTATATGGAAGTCCATGAAGGAAGTATAACTGGCAAGTCAAAAAATATCCAGTTAAAGTCAAAACCAATGGAGGTAGGAACAGAAGTGTAACAAAGGTGATTGGAGGCTAACATACAACTGGATAAAATATACTATAATTATTATAAAATAAGACACATTGCAAAGGAATGGAAGTTCATTATCAACAAGGAACATCAGAAAGCTCAACATAAGGTAGCTGGAGCTACTTATAAAGATAATGTTGGTAAGAAACAAGAAACGAATAACTGTCGCCGTGGATGTTGCTGCCAGAAGAAACAGAATTAACACAACTCATAATATTCACCACAAGAAAGAAATGCTATATCATGACTGCTCAGTTGCATGACTAATATTTAGTTGAAGTTAGCCAATGAATCAACAGTGCCAGTAGTTTGTTTGTTTTGAATTTCGCGCAAGGCTACATGAGAGCTATCTGCATTAGCCATCTCTAGTTTAGTAGTGTAAAACTAGAGGGAAGCCAGAGAGTCATCACCACCTGCCGCCAACTCTTGTATTATTATTTCTTCCAACGATAAGTGAGATTGACCGTAACATCAGAATCCCCCTCAGTTGAAAGGGCAAGCATGTTTGGTGTGACGAATATTCTAGTCCACGACCTTCAGATTACGAGTTAAGCGTCCTAACCACCTGTCCATACTGGGCGAATATCAGAAGTGATTGGATCATGTTACAAATACCGAGTGATGCCAACAAAGTACAATATGGAACTTGATGGATATTCTAAGAGACACTAGGAGTAGTAGTGCATCTTTGAGAAGTAGTCTAGTATCTGATGAAAAGGTGACAGGCAAGGTACGTCTCTGTGTAGGTGTGATAACTGATGGGACAGTAAGAATGTTTCCAATCACCAAGTCTATAAATTGGTTCTTTCATACACATAGCCTCAAGATCTCCTAGTATCAACCTTTATTTTTGCAAGGGAAAAGAATACCGATAAGGCATCTGCAGTTACCACAAGAGGTCAAGAGAAGAAGATCGAGTACGAGATGAAGCCCCTTCAAGTCTCGAAAAGTAACATCCAGAATGTAAATCCACAGGAGGTGGAAAAACTGCAGAAGAAATATCCTTTTCTGCAGTACCTTTAGGGGAAAGAGGGGAAGAAAGAGGATGAAAAGACAAAATGGAAAGAAATTTACAAAACAGCTGGTCAGAAAGGAGTATTGAACCATACCTGTCAAAACAGTTCTACTGGAGAATCCAAACTCAACAAATACAGTCAGAAGCATTTCTATAATTAGGAGGCCACGGGTTCATTTTTCAAGGTTGTACAGTAGGTTTTAGTTCTGCTACCTGCAGCCAACAACAAACTCAACTGGCAGTGAAAAGGACATTTTGCGGCAGAGGAAGTAGTGAACAAAATGCACTATAAGGTAAAAGTAGATGGGTCCACTAAAGTCTACCATGCCAATCAGTTGGAGATGTTCGAGAGGTGCAGCTATTGAGGCACAAGTGGATACTGGAGTTGTGGATGTCATAGAAGCAGAATCGAAAATTAGTGACTTCATTATAGAAGATTTACTAGACCCAAGATCACTGGATAGAGACGAGACATACAAGAACATCAACATAAGTGAAGAAATAACTAGCAAGAAAAAGAAAGAGGTACGAAATCTGCTGTGCCAGTATACAGATAGATCAGGAAAGACAGACCCCATGCAACACAAAATCAAGATAAAGACAAGATATCCTGTCAAGATGAAACCCTACCAGAGATCCTATGAAGAGGAGAGATCAACAAATGACCTGAAATGTTTGTGAAGATGATGTGAGAAGACTAAGTATATGGACTAGGAACAGTCTTTGTATATAGTGTAAAAATAATGTAAATATTTTTCTTCAAAAGGAGCTTATTATTTAGTGTAAGTGTTATTGTTTGTTTTATTTTGTAACTTAATATTTAATGATTATTTAGTTCTAAGACAGGAGTGTTAAAGATGTATTGTTTTTTTTACTAATATTGTTGACGTTACATAAATCTTCGGTATTTTTCTCGTTACCTTAAATGGGTGTTGTTACCTAAAGCATCACTTATGTAAATTAGAGAAACTTCGAGGCCTCAGTGAAGAGTGTATAAATATATATAGGCGATGAAGCAAGTGAAAGGCAAATGCACCTCAGTCAGAAAATTAGTTAATAAAACAAAATGGAAAGTTAGCTAACTTGCATGCGAATGATTAACCGTAATGAACGATATTTTAAAGTGAGTTTCATAACTTATTTGAGATGAGGAGACTAATTAGACTTGTCAAAACATGTTCGAAAGTAATTGAACCCGTCTGTGTTGACTTTGACGAATAGGAGAAAAGACGGTATTTAAAGTTTGAAATACAACTACGGTAACCCATGGGGTCGCGTAAGTGAATTTTTCATAGTTACGATTGTCATAAGAGTAGAAAAATTAGTGTTTTTTGTGTGAATTGGATTCCAAAGTAACTTAATCATTCTAAGCGGATGTTTAAGTGAATTATTTAGAAATTGAAATACAACCGTAATATCTATAGTGTAAAAAAATTGTAAATAATTTGACTTCTTTTTAATATATTATTTGAAAACAAGAGAAGTGTGTGCTTTTTATTTATTGTTTAGTTTATAAGCAACAAGTTACATACACTTACCATAGAATAATCCCAGTCCACATGTACATGACACCATGACAACGGCTTTGTGCACTTGGACCTTTGTATAAACTCACCATCTGGGGGTCGCCGATGTGCTCAATGTTTTAACAGTAGGATGTTATAATGTGATGCCATTCTCTCTAATGGTTGGCAAAGTGTAGCCCACGAGTTGGCAATAAGTACTGACAGCTGATTGCCTTCCCCTGTGAAAGGCAGTTTAAAATTAACGATGTCAACAAGTAGCCTTAGTACATTTGCCATAAATAAACAATTATTAAACTGTCTATAGAAATTACAATTAATAAAAATTTGTCTTCATTATGAGTTACATGCCCACTCTGAAAATCTGTGACCTCTTTGCTTTTGGTTATCAGTTGGATATCCTCGCTGCTAACAGTTCTGTTTTAGCCCTTATTACAAAAATATCTGACAAGGTTGGACAAATTACTAAATTATACCGAAGCATAATTGTTATGTATAAAGTTTTAGGTACCAAGATTGTGATATATAGTAAAATCCAGGATTCGATTTCCCATGGTGAACAGAATGCATATATCCTATTGTGTAACTTTACGCTAAAACAAATAAACAAACAAATCTCGCTATTTAAGGAATTCAATGCTGTATATGTAATATATATAACACCATAAGTAGCTAAAATGCGCATCAAATCAATTAAATTTAATAATGTAAATCACACAAACACGTATAATCTTACTTCTTATTTAGTGTGTGTTGCAAGTTCTGACTGAATGTATTCAGAACAATAGCATTACCTGTGTGTATATAATCTGTAGTTATATTTCTGTAGTCTCCTATTGGAAAAGCGATATCTAACACTTGGAATCGGGTTTTGATACCCGTAGTGGGCGAAACACAAACAATCCATTGTGTGGCTTTGCGATTAACTATTAACAAACATTTCACTTGTTTAAAGTCGCTGGCCAGACTGAAAGGGAGATTATGAGAAAGAATAAACCTAAGATAACTAGTTCTTAAAAGCAGGTAGATAATTGAATGAAGGTTTATATAAAAATTTAATGAAAGTTAAAAAACAGGCATATTTGTAAATTCCTTAGTATGATAAGTTCTTGTGTGACTTGAATTCAAGTAAGTAAAGTTAAGATAAATAATGTTATTTAGATCTCATAGCAACTGTGTGAATTATAGTGATTCAATAACCAAACCTTTGTGTGGCTTTGCGCAAAATTTTTGAAACAAAATACAAGTCCTTTTGAATATCACACATGTAATTTATATATATTATTGTTATCATACATGTATTTTAACGCTACTACTAGAGGGCGGGACAAAGTTGTTTAACAGTAAATACCAAGTGAGCGTAAAGTGTTTTTGTAGTTACGTCTAACTGCGTTAGTTGTTGATAGAGCAGGTATTGTTAGTGGTTATTTATGGTAAGACATTTTGCGTTTACGTCTCAAATAATGTTTGTGTATTCAAGTTTGTGTTGACATTTAGTTGTGGCACTTCTTTGTCAATAGCAAAAAATCTTCGAGTAATATTTTCAACCAGTAACCATGTTAATTAAGTAGTTTCTGTAATTTGTATATAGTACTACTACTTCAGTATCAGTACGGGTAGTAGTAGAACTACGATAGTACTTTCGTTGCTACTTCAGTAAGATAAACGCATTATTGTTATTATATATAAAACAAAACACTGGAATATCAGGAATAATCAGTTTTGCTTTTCTTTATAACATGCTTTAGTTGGTTTCATGACTTCTAAGATAATTCTTCAGGGCATCATTTTACTGAGAATTTATAACAAAAACATTAATAAATGGTATTTGAATGTTTCTGTTAAAGACAGTAAAATATTTTAAAGAGTGATCTTTGAAGTCATGAAACCAGTTGGAGAAATTAATAAATGAGAGAAAGTATAAAATGGTTGACATCCCAGTGTTTTATTACTTCTATTGACAGATGAATGTTATTGGTGTTTCTTTGCTCTTTGTTGCTACCTTAGGATTGCAATTAATTACTGAGTACTTTGGGGACTTCATATGTATGTATGTGTTTATATATTTGAACTCCCCTAAGTACTCAATAATTGTGAAATGTATTATATATGATATGAATATTAATATTTAACTTTTAATCATAAACATTTTGCATCTGATCCTTTATTGTTTTACTTTTGATTCAAACAGCCTATAAATCTTATTTATTTTCTTATTTGTGTGTGTGTGTGTGTTAAGTAAATATTCACACAGTGTACGTTCACCTGTAGTTTCTTTTAACAAGTTATATTAATATGTCTATATTGACTCTATTGTATGTTTTTATGTATCTCTTATTGTTATAGAACCTTTGAAAACTTTTGTTAGATTTATTAGTAGAAATGTCTTTCATTTAAGTAGGTCAGGTAATAGGATGTTTGGGAAGGCTCTAAACAAGTTGGTTAATGATAATTGTAATGAAACGTATAAGAATGAGGGTATATGGGAAACTGGACATATATACAAACTGATAGGACAGTTAAAGCAAAGAGGAGACTGAAAAAGTTTAACAAGTTAGATAAAGTGGAAATTGAGTCCATGAAGGATGGTAATAGGAAAGTGTTTAGTGTTGTGATATAGACAAGCCTTTACATGTTTCTTTTTTTGTACTGTTTTTCTAGAGTGGATAAAGGATAGCAATATCATTTATCCAACAATATTCTATAGGAAATATTAAAATTCCTCTAAATAATCTATATACTAATTTCTTTGTAGAATTAGTACAAATATTAAAGATTAAGGATAGATAAAGCATCACAATCACATTATAGTTTTACTGAGATTTTAAAGGAAATCAAGTGCAAGATATTTGAGCATCCACATCTCTTTACTGTTTGGTGGGTAGGTGTCTGAAGATTGAATAGTTGATAGGTTAGGCTACAGTTTAGTTTGATTTTTTCTAAAAGGGAGATTGGTTTAAGTGACTAGTGGCTGTTGGCAGTAGTGGAAGTTAATACTTTACTGGAGCTTAAGAAGGGAAGTAGTGATTTCATGAAAAATAAAGGATGTATGTAAACTTTTACTTTTTGCTAGAGCTATTAACTCAAGGGATAAGTTGATAACTAATAAGAGTGGAATTGGTGGTGTCAAGAAAAATAAAAAAATTATTTACATTTTTACCTTTCATAAAGGTTGATATGCAAGGATGACCTTGAAGGACCAAAGGGTGCCTCCTTTCTTATCTGTTGGTGTTGCTCATGTTTTTAAAATAGGATATTAAAGATTGTTCTAAACAGTTGCATATGTCTTCCTTTTAGGTTTCGTGGTGGCAAAAATTCTAGCTTGATAAAAATTTTGTAAAATCATTTAGTAAAATACCATAAAAGAGAGTTTAGAGTAATATGAAAGAGAGCCAGCATGGATTTACTAAAAGGAAGTCTTGTTCTACTAATGTGTAAAATATTGAGGATGTAAACTCTTTATCTGAATTATGGAGAAGATGTGTATATGGTGTGCTTAGGTTTTGAGAAGATTATTATGAACTTTGGGGAAAGGCTAGTTAATTGGATTGTAGGGTGGTTATATGTGAGAAAGCAAACATTTGCTGTTAATGGAGTCAGACTTATACTGCTTATAATCTAGTCAGACTGGATTATAGTGGTACCTCTCGGGTGTTAATGCTAAACCTTTTCCTGTGTGTATTAATGATACTGATAAGAAAGTAATTAGTTAAGGTATCGAAAATTGTTAGTTTCATTAGTCTTAATTATTTCTAATTGTATTGAACCAATTAGTAAGTTGGGCAAATTATCTCGAATTCTAGTAATTGCAAGCTAATATATTTGAGTTGTAGTTTAGATCACATGTAATGGAGCATAGATGAGATCTGAAAAGGAGAATTTAAAGTATAACAAAGTAAGTAATAGTTTTTAACATAAGTCTACAACATTTAAATATAAACATTGTAGATTGAAGAATAAGCTTAGTTGCTGTTATTCTAATATTAGGAATATAAACTCTTCAAAAAAAGAAATGCAAAAGGCAAAATGTGAGACAAATTGTTAACAAGTTTATTCCGGGTAGTTCTGTATGACATGTGTGAAACTTTGCACATTCACTGCTTAAAATCCAAAGTCTGCAAAGGCGAAGTCCACGCTCACTAGTTGAAGTTTAACGTCACTCAACGTCAATAACGAGTATGCCCCCCCGTGAGCATCAATAACTGCTTGACATCTCCTGCCCATGGAAGCGATGAGATGACGAATCACATCCTGTGGAATGGCTGTCCACTCAGCCTGCAAAACTGCTGCAAGCTGAGGTAGAGTCTGCAGTTGAGGTTGTCGCCGTCGCAGACGTCGGTCCAACTCGTCCCAAAGATGTTCGATGGGGTTTAAATCTGGTGATCTGGAGGGCCAGGGAAGAACGTTGATGTTGTGGTGTCTCAAGAAGACAGTGGTGAGTCGGGCTGTGTGAGGACGGGCATTGTCATGTTGAAAAACGTCGTTGACGTTCACCATGATGGGTTGCACATGGGGCCTAAGAATCTCGTCGACGTATCGTTGAGCCGTAAGATTTCCTCGAATGTGCAAGAGGTCCGTTCTGGCATTGTAGGCGTTGGCAGCCTACATCATGATGCTGCCACCACCAAATCTGTCAACATCCTGCACACAGTTTGCTGCAAAACGTTCACCTCGGCAACGGTAAACACGGGTCCTTCCATCCTGTCTACGAAGCATAAAACATGATTCATCGCTGAACCAAACATGCTTCCATCGTCGATGATGCCATACCCGATGTGCCCGAGTCCACTGCAGCCGTGCTTGACGATGTTGCTGGGTGAGGATGGCGCCTCTGACTAGATGTTGAGGTCGGATTCCTGCATCTCGTAGATGGTTGTTGCGTACGGTCTGATCGGAAATCCTACGCAGCACTGGTATGGTTGAGGCAGTAGACGTCGCAGTGGTGGTCCTATCCCGAAGGTGACGTAACCGGATGTTGCGATCTTGTATGGGCGTGGTCACATGAGGTCTGCCAGATCATGGACGGTCACGAGTTGATCCATGTTGTTGGTGACGATTCCATAGCCTTGTGATGGTGCTTGGGTGGACATTCACAGCTCTGGCAACATCTGATCAAGATTCGTCTGCTTCCAAGCGATCAATGGCGTTGTTGCGTTGTGCTTCAGTCAGTTTTGGCGTAACTGTATTGCATGTTGGTGGCTTAACACTGAGCTATGGAAACCAAGAACCTGTCACTTTTATAGGGATTTTGCACATGTTGCACTTGCAGAACATGCAGATCTTTCAAACAAATTTATTGGACACGCATGCGTTTTGGCGAAAAATCCAATGTTTTCCTCTGTTTTCAAAGTGCATAACTTTTATTGTCATTTTGGTCTGACAGTCAGTGCCTTAACACGTGTAACATCACATACTCTGAGCTTGTAACGTTATTACATATATTTCTCTTTAAAATAACAAAAATATCCCTTTTGCGTTTCTTGTTTTGAATAGTATATTAGAACAGTAGTCATTATCATGACTGAAGAATAGGATCTCGGCATAGTGGCAGAGTAAGTCAGTTGAGTCATAACTGTAGTACTCTGTTGTTAGTTGTAAAGCTACTAGAATTTTGGAATAAATTGTGGTGGGTTGAAAAGTTAACACTTACTCAGTTTTGAGAAACTCCAAAAAATCATGATAAACACAAAGAATGTGTAAATGATATGTCCAGTTTGCATGAAAAATAGCAAGCAGTTGTCTCATATTAAATAAATTGACATTTTCATTACTAGCCAGAAATGTAAATAAGATTTTGTATACTTGTACCACAAATTTATGATTTTGTGACCTGAAACTACTGCAAATGCAAGGGTTTTTTTTGCTTATATTGTTTATTAACTTGGCTGATTTTTACTGAGTTGCTGTGCAAAATATTGTCTGACCAAGATTTGATCTGTGCTGAGCATGTCCAGGAAGTTAATGCAATTTAAATGCCAATGTATTGTTGAATAGCCTCTCTTAGTCACTGTCAGATAGAATGATACATTTATATCTTGTATGTTTTTATAAGTGATTAGTTATTCATTCATGTCATTTTCTAACCTACACAATACATATGCATATTATTTTATATATTATTATTGTTGTTATTCAATGTTACTTGCCTTATACATTTTAAAATATCTAAGTTTGTACCAAGATTAACATTAGTAGTAATAAAACAGTGCAGGTGTCCTAATGGAAAAAGCTGACATACTGTTCTTAGCAATAGTTATAGAATTGAAAGCTAGAGATCTGTATAGTGAATCATTCTTACTATCATTAGCTTCTTAGGTGTACATATTCTTATGTATGAATATGTGCAACTTAAGGACTAGATCTAAAATAAATTATAGATTAGTCTTGTGATATGTGTGCTTGTTATATATTTGTTTACCGTCTTTATTAATATAGGATTTAAAAAAAAGTTCATTTGTCTTCTTTTCCATGCCATGTAGTTAGAACATGTGTCAAGAAAATCGTTGAAGTTGTTTTGTTCTAGTTATTTATTGTCTTTGTTATTTTTAAAAGCAGATAATTTCTACTGTACCTGTGGGGATGTTATAGCTACTTCACATGTTAGTATAGAAAAGAGACAATGACTGCAATGTCCTTTCGCTGGTAGAGTGGATGATGTTTGTATGTTTCAGCCAGTAAATGCTGTGAGAGAATGACAAGTCACCTGTTGACACTATTACAAAGAAAGAATTTGGTATATTTTATATCATTATGGAGCTGTGTTACTTTTATAGTTCTATATAGCTATCAGTGTGCCTAGTTCTGCAGAGATTCATCTTGAGAGAGAAAAAAGTTGATGATCTATTGATAGATTCAGTACAAGCAATTGTTTCTCTAAATTGTATAGGGGTAAGCACATTTTTTTTTTTTTTATTTCATTAATATTATTTTAATTCACCATCAGATGTGTGCAGCCTCCTTATTTCTCACACAGCTCAAAATCACTGTTTTAAAATTACTGTTTTACTTTGAAAATTTCCTGTTTTAATCCTTGTTTTATTAGTCAGATCTTTATGATACTGGTATATAAATCAGTTTAACTGATAGTACCACATCCATTTGTGGCCTTAATTTGATAATTATGCTCAAGACTACTTAGAACCAATTCAAGATCTGTGTAGGTTTTGTCTAACCTGGGATTTGAAAATGTAGATTTTAGATTTTCACAAGATTAAAAAAAAAGAAGTTATTGTTTGTTACTATTTTGTGTTGTTTGTTGTGAATATTCATGAATTTTGAGAGATGAAAACCAAACAATTAACTAGAATAATACTTTTGTGGTAGGGAAAAAAATTTCATTGTCTTTTCGTGGCTGGCACTTGAGAAAATCTCACCCAAGTTTATAGATACAATGATTACAAGTCAAAAGGTATAATGATCTCTTTATACAAATCATTAATTAGGCATCATTTTTAATACTGTTTGCAGTTTTAATTTACTTATTTAGATTTAGAGAAGTGCTACTAGAATGACTGTGGGATTGAAGGGTCATCTTATAGGAACAAGTTAAGGTCTTAACTTTTCTCTTGAGAAAAGAAGTGTAAGATCATCTTCATACTCTTTATTCTGAGAACTTTTAAGATTTATAAGAGTCAAGTGAAGGTCCAGTTTATAGTTTTATTTTTGTAATGAGGTGATTAGCTTGTGGAAAGAGTTAAAATAGATGGTAGTGAAGGCAAGAACTTTACAAGAGTTTGAGAAGAGAATTGATGATTTCTTGAAAAGTAAAAGGGTGGATTTACATTTTATATTTTCTCAGTGTGTTAGGAATATGAGAGAAAATTTTTTTACCATTTGCTGGCAAAGGTGAAGGACTTTAATGAAATTAAAATAAATTTATCATGTGAAACTTTATGTAGAATTATGTCTATTTTAGTAGATACTGTTATGGAGTTAGAGATTCATGATTGACTGTTTTAAAGGTTTGTTAGCTCATACACAGAGGTTATATGTATTACATTATGCAAACATTTGTGTTCTTGCTTACCCCCTTCATTATCCATAATTTATTGTGGTTTTCAGTTTTGAGGGTGTAACCTGAATGCATGTAAGAGATATTCATACAATTCATTGTTTAGGAGATTAAAGATTTTACATCATGCATTTTTCCAGAAATACCATTTAGTTATTTATATCTCCATGATCAAAGTGGCCTATTTTATAAAAATACTGGTTCTAGGGTCTTCTGGTCACCATTAACAATTTAAAAACAAGATCACGAATCATATTCTAATAAGAAATGGTTTAATAAGTAGAGGAATATATTTGGGTTTTAGTAGGTGCTATTAAGAACTGTTTCATCTGTTGGTGGATATAATTATGTATTATTCAATAAGCTAGGTGGTGTTGAGGGTTACTTTTGTACTTGAAGAATCTTAAGGTTGTGGTAAGATATGTTTCATAAGTTGAAGAAAATAATATTTATATTTTTGTAAAATGTAGCTTATCTGTGTGTGTATGTATTCAAATGTACTATTTTGTGTTTTTGATCAGACAGGCCAAAGTGCTGCTCATTACGTTTGAGAAATGTGTTTGTTTTTTAATGCTGATGGCAGCAGATGTTAGTAAGAACTATTTATTTAATTACTTGTTTTCTTGAAATTTTCATTAGTCCTTCAAGTACCTCTTGCAAAGGAAGTTATTCATATATTACTTAAGCTGAATTTTTAAATACATGTTTATTTGATAGAAAAGGATAATATAATTATTTTAGGATGAAGAGCTTATATATTATTTACTTTCTTTTGAGAATGTATTTTCTTGAGAACCTCATGGAATATATTTATGAATATTACATGCTTCTGTTACAAACTCATAAGGAGATATTTGAAGCTAGTTAAACCCTTAATTAACTTATTAAGTAGATATGAAAGAGATGAGGATGCCTACATTTTGTAAGCTTGTTGGTGAACAATGATATTTAGCCTTATCTTTAATCATTATGTAATGAGGAAGGTTTTGACGGATTTACCAAAATACTTGTTGATGTAATTGTTATGAGTTAAAAAAAATGTTGAAGTGTGCACCTCATTCATATAGGTAATGTTTTAGTAATAGTTTTTCAGTAAATAGTCTTACGTTTTTGTTCATGTACAGAAAACAGGCTGAACCAGTAGAAAATGACTGGGATGACTCAAGAAGAAATTATAAGCAACACCAAAACAGTACTGCAAGGACTTGAAGCTTTAAAGAATGAACATAATTCCATCTACAGTGGCCTTTTGTTATCACTCAAAGCTGTTCAACAAGAGAAAGGAGATGGTCATCTTGTGGAAGAAAAGGCCTCAATTATTAAAAAAAATTTGGAATCAATAGAGCTGGGACTTGGAGAAGCACAGGTACATAAACCATTGGGTTTCATAAAAGATATGACATTAACACAACTTTATAGAATGTTTTGTTGAAGTATGAGTTGATACTGATAAAGTTACCTACAACAGTTTGAGCTACAAAAGGACTTGGTACTGTTACATGAACATGTTGTTATCATTGTCCAAGAAGGTTTTGTTGACATAGGTAGATAGTAATATTATTATTCCATAAAGATTAAGTAAGGCGCATATTTAAAATCTCGGTAGTTTTCAAAATGGACAAATAAATAAAATTGGTCCAAGAATGATTATTTACGTAGATACACAGTAATATTGAAGTTTAAGAAATGCCTTATGACCCTGCAAGGAGATAGCTATTATCAATATCATATGATGAAAAGCTAACATTGTAGATTATAACTTAAAACTTACCAAAACCATTTTGATGTAACAAGCCTACTAGAAATATATAGTTTTATAAACCAATTTACAAGAAAGCTGTGATTATTAAAATGCACCAATACATTAAATGTCTCAGGGTTTATTCATCTTAGGTCTTGGTTAGCTCTTAATCTGCATACTAAGCTAATAAATTAAAATAACCATTGTAAGTGTCAAAATTATAGCTGAGTGTTTTACTTGAATAACCAGTGTAATTGATTACCTAAAAGCTTTGATTAATTTCACATAAAATAATTGATTAAAACAATTAATATCACAACAATAATCTCTAAATAAAATTAGTGTTTTTAATTATTTCAATTATCCAAGTAATTGAAATGTTAATGTTTTGACTTATTATTGAAGGTTGTTCAGCTTGATTGATTAATGTCATGACTTGCAAAAAAATAATGAACTAATGAAAATTAATGTTTCCTATTATTACTGTTTTCTATCATATCAATTGATAGACTCTTGTGTTAGAAAAATAAAGTTTAATGCAATCAAGTAATGTGTCCAAAAATTTTATTATTAACTTTTATTATTAATTATCCAGCTCTAGAGAAAATTTAATAAGTGATTATCAGATCATTCAATATATTGTAATAAATATATCTTATGAAATTAACAATGAAGAAAAATGGAGTATGTCATTGTTTAAGAATACTACTGCAAAAATCATGGGATAATGAGGGTGTTTCTTTTGAAGCAACTTTCAGGTTTTTTTTTTTCCATGTTGGTGGTTGTGTTGCTATCAAATGTAGCATTAATTTCTTTCATGATATTAAGTATAGGGTAAGCCATATATTTACCTGTATGTGAATTTTTATTATTAAGCTGTTAATACTGGAGATAACTAGTGTTGATGCAGTGATTACAAAGTTCATAGTTGGCTGACTCTAGAGGTTACTCCAACCATTAGATTGGTGGCTCAGTATACATGGTTTTGGCACTTTACATTTTATATCATAATCAACATTTTTGTATTCTAAAATCATTAGTATGGTTAACAGCTAATTTCAGGTTAGAAACTGTAGGGCTGACTTGTGTATTAGATAGTGGTATACTATTACAAATCTTTGGTTATATTTAGTGGTTCCTTGTGGCATATATACTTTTTGTAGCAAATTCTAAGCATAAGTTAATAAATATTCCATATTGCAGCTTGAATAAAATATGACAGCAGAAAAAAATTCAGTAATTTGTTAAATCATTCCTGTAGGTCAATGTTGGGTAAAGAAATGATTCTATAAGTTCTGAGCTGTTCACTGTTGACTAACTGAATGCTGGTATTATCTAGTAAGTGCAATGAAAATGTTACAAATTTTGTTTTTTTCTTATAATGTAGCAGTACTATGCACAAAATATTTTTTGATGGTGACTGGTTTATTTATGTCATTTTATATAAAAATCTTGTTAATAGAGAAATTCAAGCTATCCTAACTGAATAGGATCTGTTGAGGGATTCACGCTTAGTTGTGCTGAGAACAAAATTAAAATTTGTTGATAATATTACTTACTTGCTTTACTATGCATTCAGTTATGTAATATGTACTAACTATTAAGGCTGTGTTTTGGTTAGCTTAGATACAATAATACTGAAATAATTTGGGAAGCACAAGCAATACACATACAGAAATGACAAACAATGAGTAATGGTAACTAGCACTTGAATCCAATATATTGGATAGGAACCTGCTCTTTAAATCTAGGGTGATCAAAAAGTGCTCAAAAGTTAAAACAGTAAAGGTCCTCATTTAGTTTTTCTCAAAATGTGTGAACATGGTTAGGCATTTACAGTGGAAATGTTGAGTTTTCCTTTTCATTTATATGACATTTAAGGCTTTATCTAATTTCTACCACCATGTGTGTATCTCTTTAAAATGTATTTTTTTTAAATATGTTAATGATATAATAATCCCACAGTTTTTATTATACAGAAAAGAAGGGTTGTATGATGGAAGGGTTCATGGAGGACTAGTACTGTTGATTGATCAGTATACTTCCTTCATGATTTTGATCTCTTTACACCTCTGGAATCTCTTCCCAACTGTGTCTCCACTGATCTTACCATGACAGTATGTTATTTTTACCTCTCTTGAAAAAGAGGAATTCTGTCAAGATTTTGATTAGTTTATTGAACCATTGTCTTGTTCCTTGTTTATTCAGGGATACTTAAATTGACACTGTCCATTCTGTTGTGAAGATATTTATGGGAAGGTCAATCTTTAGAGCATGAGCTCTGAGGTCTTAACCTTTCTCTCTCCAATACTGTTGAATATACCAATTTCCATACCAAGAGCTAGGTATTTTCTGCCATTAATTTGTTCATTTGTTCACCTTCTCTTCGTCTTTCTGTTCCTTTGAGGGATGAACAGTGATAATTTTTCCATAATTCTGAGGGAGATTGGTAACAGTTGATTTCACCTGACTTGTGTACCATGTTGGAAACTAGAGAAGACCAGCTAACCTTCCTTCGTCTGTTGATCACTATGTGAAGGCAGTGATTGATTGTATTGTTCAGGCAACTGACCATATCATCCGTAAAATTTTATCTTGTCTTCCAAATTATTCTAATCTATGGTGAATAGTGTATTGTTAAAGGACCTAGGAGACTGGTTCAGAAAATTGTCTGAGATATCCTCTACAGATATTCCACTTTTACCAGTCATACAGCCTTTCATAAGGCTAGTGTCCATACTTAGAAGGTCAGACATCATAGTTAGAAGGAATCTTGGATTAAATTCACTGTCAGCACTTCTTCCTTCACCTGTTTCAGTGTAATTTGGAAAAAGATTCAAAAGGTAAGCTGGAAGTATAGATCCCAATCCCTTTTAATCTTAAAATCCAGTGGTCAAGAAGTTTCAGATTAACAGGGTATTGCTAACATCCTGAGAGTGTGCTTCTCTGAGTGCTTAAAATTGTTTCTTTGTTAAGACATCCTGAAAGATCCTCACCTTATTTTTGGCCTGATTGTTGTTACAATGGTAATCAGTTATTTGCTCTGAAGAAACTTAAGCTTGCTTTACATCAGTTGCATCAGATGTCATCCATTATGAGATACCATGTTATCTGTTTCCTACCTCTCTTTATCTTTTAGTGAATTTGTCATTGTCAGGAAGAAACATTTTCTGATTTATAGCATTAGGCTAATGCTATCCATTTTTTCTGAGTTCAAGAAGGATCCTGAGGTTTCTTCTAATTGTAGGAGTTTAACTAGCTATTTGTTCAAAATTCTAGAGAGGATGGATAATGCTTGTTTCCTGAAATGAAAAAAAACTTCCACTCGAATGCCCAGTGTATTTTCTGTAGAGAATGATTTACAGTGAACCACCTAATATAACTTTAAGTTTTTCTTTGAAAAATTTTTCTTGATAGATAGCATTTCTTATCTTTCTTGATTTTGGGAAGGAATATCCTACAACTTAGTCATTTTTACCAGTTATACTTTAGCAAGTGTTTTTTAGTTTGTATGGGATCAACACTTCCATGTTTCTTTGCACAGGGCTCTGTCTTTGGTGCCACATTTTTAGTATTAAAGTTGATGCTCTCATTTTGAGATATCTTTTCAGTCATAAAATATGAAGTAATTGAGCATTAGCTTCATATTACCCTTAGTTAATTTGTTTCAGTGGTCCACTGCAAAAGATTTCAGATTTTTGTCTTTTAAAACCATGAGCGTACATTTTGGCCATCAGCAAGAATTGTTTTCTGATTTCAAGCTCCATTTGAAAGGTCTAGAAATTTCTGTGGTGGATAATACAAAGGTCATAGGACTTAAGTTTGATGAAAAAATAACTTAATCTATACATAAAGCAAGTGTTCAAGGGTACTAAACGTTCAACTTATTCTCTCTTCCACCTTTTTTGGGCATGGATAGGATTTTCTTATTCAAGATCTAATGTATTTTTATTCACTTGAAACTGGACTATGTCTTTTTTTTTTTTATGACTTGACTAAAGAGTCTGCATAAGAGATGTTAGATCCTGTACATCATAAAGCTCTGGAAGGGAGCTGTCTGCAAGTAACCATCCAGATTTTATACTCAACTTCTCAATTTTTTTTTTTTTTTTAACAGTATACTGGAAAGCTCTAATCTCTCTACAGCATCCTACCTGGCAGTGTGTATTCATGCCTTGGTACAAGTAGATGGTCTGCTATTGTACTTTTGACTTTAGTATCCAGGTGAATTTCACTGAGATGAGCCTGACGTTGGCTGATACTTTTACATCTGGTGATCAGGACATCCCATTATAACCTAACATTTCTACTTGTAATGTTTCATTGAGTCATATGAAAAATATTGACACTCTTGAATGGAACAACAGACTTCTCTTCAAGCACCTTTGAAGACATTCTTATGTGTCTGGTTTTATTGAAGATTCAAGATTGAGTGACTGTGAGCTTAAACTTATTTTGCTGTCATTCTGTAGTTGCTCACAGGATCCACTCTTCAAATTTTTTAATAAATGTGTGGTTGTATGCAGTTTCACTTGCTCTTAATCGTGTAGAATCTTACAGAACTCTTATTATACTATCTATATGAACTCATGAATGTTCTGAGAAGTCTAGTCAGTTTCTCCTGATTCTCTTTATCCTGATTCAGTTTTCTGTATTCCTGGCATTCTTGAAATTTGAGAGAATGAGCCTGCAATATTGGCCTTTGTTGGAAATGCCACAAATATTTTGATTTGAAGTCTGCAATCAAAGACATGGCTTCATGCTAAGCAACTACTCAACAGACTTTTGACATGAAACGTACTGTCTTTGCTTGGCCATGTCATTTGTGAAGTAATCAGAGGATGGAAGTTGGCCTTACAATGATCCACATTAATTGTAATTTTGTCGAGTATCATAATCTGTTATGAGGAAAGACCTGTCAATGTATAAGCAGTGTGACATTAAATCCATGATTTCTAATATTTTAATTTCATGCCTTAACTATGCTGTTGAGATACAGTGGCATTTTAGGCATTGGATGTGAACAGTGATTACACTTTTTAGGTTGCTTATGTTTCTAACTTTTATATGGGACATAGGCTTTAAAAAAGATTTTCATATGCATACAGTAAGTAGTCTGATCTACAAATAATTTTGTTTTTTAAGAAGGAATTTTTCTTATTAATGCCATATAATAGTAATATTAATCATTCCTGCTGAGTAAGAGTTAAAAATTATGTAACTGTTAAAAAGAGAAGCTATTTATACTTCTGGATTGAAGCTATGTAATATTTACAGCTCTTTCTACGTTATTAGAAAAGCTGAAATTTTTTTGTGATGAGCTTGACTTCAAGAATTTTTTGTGTTTAGTGGAAAATTAAATAGGTAAGTTATCTTTGGTAGAACAGTACTCTAGGATTTCAATAATAAATTCATCCAACTGAAGGTGTTAGTAGTCTTTGTATTAAAGATTTAGTTAATTTGTTTTCTTCTTTCCAACTTTATTTTATGAATTACTATTATTGTTATGTTTTTTAGGCACAAGCCATATTTTGTTATTGTGCATCTTAGAATAGCTGTCATATATTAATACAATTAAGTGTGATCCACTGTGATTTAAATAATAATGTGTGTCAGGTGGTGTTGGCTCTTGCTGGACATTTACAAACAGTGGAAGCCGAAAAACAGAAACTACGAGCTCAAGTGAAACGTCTATGCCAGGAGAATGCATGGTTGCGAGATGAACTTGCTAACACCCAGCAGAAGTTGCAAGCATCAGAACAGTCAGTAGCTCAGTTGGAAGAAGAGAAGAAACACTTAGAATTTATGAGCTCACTTAAAAAATATGAGAGCAATGAAGCAGTAAGTGGTTAAGTCTGCTATCAGTGAAATGTGATCAAAATATTGTTTAACAGAATAATATTAGTGTTGTTTACTAAAAACAGAAACTTAATACTAGTTTAAAAAATATTTATTATTTATGTTGATCCTTCCAAAAGTACAAGCTGTGTAGTGAAACTTGGTTTACAGTGTTACATATATTGATAAGTTTAACTTGCATGCAGGAAATGTTTTAAATGTTCACTGTAAGAGAGATTTAAAGTGACTGTTGAGCCAATGTTGTGACAGT